>NW_026690185.1:0-65965 GCF_015227805.2 Hirundo rustica
TTCCCTTCCCAGGAAACCAAGAGAAATTCCCAAAGTGAGGAAACCCCGGCAGGATCAGCAGCCTTGCCCAAGGCTCGGGGGAGATGAAGAAAGCACCGCTGAGGCGGCACATCCCCCCAGCCCCTGCTGCCTCCCAGGGGCTCCAAAAACCGGTCCCAGAGCACTTTGTCCCTGCACACGGGGACAGACCCCGGCTCCCCTGGGCTGCCCACCATCACGCTGTCACGTTCAGGAGCTCAGGACAGACCTCTGGGGACGCTCTCTGTGTCCGGAACCGCGAATGGGTTTAAGCTCCTCTTTTTGAATGATACCTGCAAAAAAAATCCCCTTTCCCTTTCCAGGAGGTCTCAGGCTGCCAGTGCTTTGATCTTCATCGTCCCCAAGCTGCCACCCAGACATCGAGGGCTCCTCTTCCTCCGAATTTCCCTTCCCACTCTTGTTTCCTTCCACGGAGCCAAAAATCCAGGAAGAGGCGGGGGCGGGGACCCCACCCGGCTGCATCCCTGGTGGGACGGGAGGCAGCACAATCAGCGATCCCAGCCCTCCCCAAATGAGCGTTTGTCACCTGTCAGCGACCTTC
The DNA here is from genome assembly GCF_015227805.2 of Hirundo rustica. Taxonomy (NCBI): domain Eukaryota; kingdom Metazoa; phylum Chordata; class Aves; order Passeriformes; family Hirundinidae; genus Hirundo; species Hirundo rustica. The sequence continues at coordinate 581 of NW_026690185.1, forward strand.
TTTGCTTTGGAAACGGCTGAGTCACCCCTAATTCCCGGCGGGATCAATGGGAACGCCCGTGGCTGCGGGGCAGCCTCTGGGGACATTCCCTGGGGCCTCGGCAGGGACAGAGAGCAGCGCTGCCACAGCACAGCCGTGTGCCCGAGGCGAATCCTCCTGTCCTGTCCTCTCCTGCCCTGTCCTGTCCTCTCCTGTCCTGTCCTCTCCTGTCCTGTCCTCTCCTGTCCTCTCCTGTCCTCTCCTGTCCTGTCCTCTCCTGTCCTGTCCTCTCCTGCCCTGTCCTGTCCTGTCCTGTCCTCTCCTGTCCTGTCCTGTCCTCTCCTGTCCTGTCCTCTCCTGTCCTGTCCTCTCCTGTCCTCTCCTGTCCTCTCCTGTCCTGTCCTCTCCTGTCCTGTCCTCTCCTGCCCTGTCCTGTCCTCTCCTGTCCTCTCCTCTCCTGTCCTCTCCTGCCCTGTCCTGTCCTGTCCTGTCCTGTCCTGTCCTGTCCTCTCCTGTCCTGTCCTGTCCTGTCCTGTCCTGTCCTGTCCTGTCCTGCCCTGTCCTGTCCTCTCCTGTCCTGTCCTGTCCTGTCCTGTCCTGTCCTGTCCTGTCCTCTCCTGTCCTGTCCTCTCCTGTCCTCTCCTGTCCTGTCCTGTCCTGTCCTGTCCTGTCCTGTCCTCTCCTGTCCTCTCCTGTCCTCTCCTGTCCTGTCCTGTCCTGTCCTGTCCTGTCCTCTCCTGTCCTCTCCTGTCCTCTCCTGTCCTTGTCCTGTCCTGTCCTGTCCTGTCCTGTCCTGTCCTGTCCTGTCCTGTCCTCTCCTCTCCTCTCCTCTCCTCTCCTCTCCTCTCCTCTCCTCTCCTCCTCTGTCTCCTCCGCCTGTCACCAGTGCCACCGTCGCTGCCACATGAAGGGACGCTGCCACCCCGTCCCCTGGTGGGAGCCCGGAGCGGGCTGGATTTGGCTCCGGGCTTTGCAATCCAGACACTTCGTCCTCGTTCCGTGCCCCTTGCTCCTGCCGAAGGGGCCAATGAGCCAAGGCCGGCGGGGCTGGGCAGGTCCCCGCACCGGAACCATCGCCCGGCCCTGCTCCTCCTCGCTGCGGGAAGATCGGGAATCACCCCGAGCACCCAGGGGCTCTCCATCCTCCTGGGAAAGGGGAGAGGGGCTCCCATCCCACCGCGGTGCTTTCCCGATTTCCTCTGGCTTTCCGAGCAGCCCCGCCACCTCCCAACATGGGCACAAAGCCCGCAGCCCGTTTGCCACGAGATGGCACCGAACGAGATGGCACCGAACGGGCCTTGTGGGGACACCCGGGACACCCGGGACACCCTGAGGTGGCACCGAACGGGCCTTGTGGGGACACCCGGGACACCCGGGGCACCTGGAGGTGGCACCAAACGGGCCTTGTGGGGACACCCGGGACACCCGGGACACCCTGAGGTGGCACCAAACGGGCCTTGTGGGGACACCCGGGACACCCAGGACACCTGGAGGTGGCACTGAACGGGCCTTGTGGGGACACCCCGGACACCCGGGACACCCTGAGGTGGCACCAAACGGGCCTTGTGGGGACACCCGGGACACCCGGGGCACCTGGAGGTGGCACCGAACGGGCCTTGTGGGGACACCCCGGACACCCGGGACACCCTGAGGTGGCACCGAACGGGCCTTGTGGGGACACCCCGGACACCCGGAGGTGGCACCAAACGGGCCTTGTGGAAATATCTGGGACATCTGGGGCACCCGGTGATGGCACCAAATGGGCTCTGTGGGGACACCCCGGACACCCGGGACACCCGGAGGTGGCACCAAACGGGCCTTGTGGGGACACCCCGGACACCCGGGACACCCGGAGGTGGCACCAAATGGGCCTTGTGGGGACACCCAGGACACCCGGGACACCCGGGACACTCGGGACACCCTGAGGTGGCACCAAACAAGCCTTGTGGGGTCACCCGGGACACTCGGGACAGCCGGAGGTGGCACCGAACGGGCTTTGTGGGGACACCCGGGACACCCGGGACACTCGGGACACCCGGAGGTGGCACCAAACAAGCCTTGTGGGGTCACCCGGGACACTCGGGACACCCGGAGGTGGCACCCCTGCCCAAGCGGCCCCGCGGGGCGGTGCCAAGGGGGGCGCGGGGTTCTTGCAGCCGGGACGGTTTAATTGGGGCTTTAGGCTCCGTCCCAAGCGTTCACGGGCTGCTGGAAGATGAAATGATTCATTTGAGCGGTTCCATTTCAGATGTTAATGAGCCCGGCCCTGCCTCGGCAGCTTTGGTGTCAACAGAACCCCGGGCTCCGCCTTCGCCTCCTCATTTCGGCAAACGAGGGCTCGGAATTATTGCGGACCCGGTTCTTTCATCCGCCTTCTTTAGGGTGATCTCATTTACAGAGAATTTTTAATGAGACCCCCCCAAAAAAATTTGGGGATGGGACCCCCAGAGACTCCCCCAAAGCTAGGAATGGGACCCCTAAACAGCTCCCCAAATACTGGGGATGGGGCTCCCAGAAACCCCCAGAAGTCTCCCCAAAATTGGGGATGGGACCCACAGAGACCCCCCTGCCAACATCGGGGATGGGACCCCTGAAGTCTCCCCAGAATCTGGGGTCCCATTAATAAAATAATTAAAATAGTGACGTTTGAGTCAAAATTCCCCTTGCTGCTGGGGCTGGGGTTTTCTAGCAGGGAGAATTCTAGAAATACATTTATATTACCTATCCAAAATACATATTTATATCGATTTCATACGTATTTATATATTTACAGACACATAATTCTCTTTTTTTTTTCCGTAAGAAGAGCCCAGGTGATGCTTGGGGGTCTGGATCCAAGGGCAGCCCCACCCCTGGGGGAGATCCAGGGATGCAGCTCCACCTGTTCCCTGCTCTGTGTCCATCCCAGCTTCTTCCTGGGGTTCCCCCAAACCTTCCCTGCCCTGCTCTGGCACCGAGGTGACAACACCCGGCACACCCCAAAACACCAAAATCGCGACCCCAGGCCCAGGGCTGGGCAGAGTTGGGGGCCATTTGCAGAGGGGGCGGGGCTGTCACACTCCCGGAGCTCATCCCGGGAGTGTCCGGGCAAGGGGGAACATCGGGGAGGGGGGACAGGGACAGGGACACGGGGACAGGGACAGGGACAGGCAGGGACAGGGACACAGGGACAGGGACAGGGACACAGGGACACAGGGACAGGGACACAGGGACACAGGGACAGGGACACAGGGACACAGGGACACAGGGACACAGGGACACAGGGACACAGGGACAGGGACAGGGACAGGGACACGGGGACAGAGGGACAGGGACACGGGGACACAGGGACACAGGGACACAGGGACACACAGGGACAGGGACAGGGACACAGGGACAGGGACACAGGGACACAGGGACAGGAACAGGGACAGGGACAGGGACACAGGGACAGGGACACAGGGACAGGGACACAGGCTCAGGGACACAGGGACACAGGGACACAGGGACACAGGGACACAGGGACAGGGACACAGGGACACACGGGGACACAGGGACACAGGGACACAGGGACAGGGACACAGGGACAGGGACACAGGGACACAGGGACACAGGGACAGGGACACAGGGACAGGGACAGGGACAGGGACACAGGGACAGGGACACAGGGACACAGGGACACAGGGACACAGGGACACAGGGACAGGGACACAGGGACAGGGACAGGGGGACAGGGACACAGGGACAGGGACAGGGACAGGGACAGGGACAGGGACAGGGACAGGGACAGGGACAGGGATGGGACAGGGACAGGGACAGGGATGGGACAGGGACAGGGACACAGGGACACAGGGACACAGGGACAGGGATGGGACAGGGACAGGTCAGTCAGGGCAGCCCCGCGGTCACCCTGGGCCAGCAGAGCCGCGCTGGGGGGCGCCGCTGTCCCCGCCGTGCGCACAGTGCGACCCCTGGCACCCCGCACCCCAGCCCGGCTGCGCCCCCACTCCCCACAGCCGTTCTCCGGCGGTTTCCCAGCCCGACGGCACCCAAGGCGCCGGGAAGGGCTCGGTGTCCCCGCTGCGCACCCCTGGGCCCGGCCGGGGGTCCCGAGCGGCCGGCGGGTGCTGGGGGGCAGCGCCAGCCGCGGGTCCCTCCCGAGCTGCGGCATCCAACGCCAGCGCGGGCAGGGGAGCGGAGGGAGGAGCTCCAGGTCCCAGATCCCGGAGCGGTGACACCCAGGCTCGCCGAGAGACGGAGCCCAGCGGCGCCGGGGACACCCGGGCGGCACCGAGACCCGCGGCGGGGAAGGGTCCTGCGGGGCACGGGACAGGACAGCGCTGGAAGCGCAGAGGGGAGAGGGCAGGAAGGTGCTGGGGCACCCCCGGAGCCCCGGCTCATGAAGGAGGAGCTGGGCTGTCCCCAAAAGCTCGGGGACAGAACCGGGACCCCCCTGGGTGCTGCCATGGGGGGTTCCTGGCAGCCGCCCCGGCCCCGCTCGCTGCTGCTCCTGCTGCTCCTGCCCGCGCTGCAGGTGAGTGACCCTGGGGACAACGGGGGGACAGGGTGGGGGCACTGCCAGGAAGGGCCAGGGAAGGGTTCCCCTGCCAAGGGTGGGAGCTGTGCATCCCATCCCATCCCATCCCATCCCATCCCATCCCATCCCATCCCATCCCATCCCATCCCATCCCATCCCATCGCATCCCATCCCATCCCATCCCATCCCATCCCATCCCATCCCATCCCATCCCATCCCATCCCATCCCATCCCATCCCACCCCATCCCATCCCATCCCACCCCATCCCATCCCATCCCATCCCACCCCATCCCATCCCATCCCATCCCATCCCATCCCATCCCATCCCATCCCATCCCATCCCATCCCATCCCATCCATCCCATCCCATCTGTTGTGCTCCTGACCCAGGGTGACCTGTGAGCCCCCTTGGGGCCTTTCCCACAGCTCCTGGGGACAATGTGGTGACGGGGGCGGTGCTGGGACCCCGCAGGGCTGGGCAGCGCTCAGGGACCCCCCAGGGCAGAGATCCCCTGGGTTCAGGTCCCTTGGGAAGGGATCCTCCATCCCACGTCACCCAGCGTCCAACAGCCCCTGGAGGAGCCCCAAACTCCCCAGGGAGCAACCACAGGGCAGGGACTGGGATGGCTGGGGGTGCCGGGGACAAGGACACCCGTGGGTGATCCCCATCCCGGGACAGAGCCATGGGAAGGGCTGGCACCAAATCCCTGCAGGAATGGGGGGACGTGGGGTGGTTGTGCTGCCAGAGTGAGGGAAACACCCCTGAACCGGCCAGGCTGCTCTGGGGGAAAAGGGAAGGGGAGGGGATGGGGAAGGGGATGGGGAAGGGGATGGGATGGGGATGGGCATGGGGATGGGGATGGGATGGGGATGGGGATGGGATGGGGATGGGATGGGATGGGATGGGGATGGGATGGGGATGGGATGGGGATGGGGATGGGGATGGGGATGGGGATGGGGATGGGATGGGATGGGATGGGGATGGGGATGGGGATGGGATGGGGATGGGGATGGGATGGGGAAGGGGATGGGGTGGGGATGGGGATGGGGATGGGGATGGGGAACTGGGCTGTAGGAGCACTGGAGGCTTGCAGGCTTTTAGAGACTGATGGCATCAGGCCTCTTCCAGGGGGGAAACTGAGGCACAGCAGGAATTCCCTGCCCTGCAGGGTGCTCGGAAGGGAGTCTTGCACATTCCCTGTTCCTGCTCCAGCATCCTGGCCCTGCTGCCGTAAATAACAAACCAAACCCAGCAGCTCTGCAGCTAAAAAGGATTGAGAAAAACCCGTGTCTCATCCATGTCCTCCATCACTGGCAGGATGGAGGAGGAGAATTCCTGGTTCCTCCTGATGCTGTGCCCAGAGCCATCCCCAAAATGCCTTTTCCAGGCTGGAAATCCCCTTGAAATCTTGTGTTCCACAGGAAAAGGAAAGAAAATCTCCTGGGGGAGGTGAAGGGACCCTGAGGAGTGGCTGTATGGCCAGGGCAGGGCAGGGCAGGGCAGGGCTCAGCCGAGGGATGCTCCAATGCCCCACACTTCCCTCTGCTGGGAAGTTCACGGATCCACCCTCATCCCTCTGTTTCTCCAGCTTTTACCTCTCTGGCCCCTCACCTAAAACAATCAGCAACCCAACCCCAGGCCTTGGCCCCAGATCCCTGTCCCAGACAGCCCTGAGTCCAGAGGCTGCAGGGATGCTTGGGAATGGCCAGAGATATGCGGGAATGGACAGGGATGGATGCTTGACAACGGGCATGGATCCTTGGGAATAGGCACAGATACTTGGGAATGGACGTGAATGTTTGGGAATGGGCAGGGATACGTGGGAATGGGCACAGACACTTGGGAATGGACGTGAATGTTTGGGCATGGGCAGGGGTACGTGGGAATGGGCAGGGATACGTGGGAATGGGCACAGATACTTGGGAATGGACATGAATGTTTAGGAATGGGCAGGGATACGTGGGAATGGGCACAGACAATTGGGAGTGGGCAGGGATACATGGGAATGGGCACAGACACTTGGGAAGGGGCAAAGACTCTTGGGAATGGGCAGGGATATGTGGAAATGGGCAGGTAAAATTCCTGGCCTGCTCCCAGCCTCAGTCCCAGTTCTCCAGCTGAGAGCCGAGGAGGCAAATCCCAAAGCAGGGATTCCCAGACAATCCAATCCCTGCACACTGAGCCACCACGTCTCCCACATTTTTGGGATGTGGACATTCTCCCTGGTGTTCCATCACCTCCGCTGGCACACCTCGGAGCTGGCAGTGTGGCGTTTGCTGTGCCCACATCCCACCGGGATGGCGGGAGGTGTCCGTGCCCATGGCAGGGGGGAGCGGGATGGGCTTTGGTCCCTTCCAACCCAACCCCGTGATCCCATTTCCACAGTTCCACGAACTGAATTCCACAACTCTGTGATTCTCCCTCCTGCCTTTCCCCCTCTCCCAAGGTGCGAGGGACTCATCCCGACTGCTCCATCGTCCTCCACTTCCAGGAGCGAGAAGAGGAATGTCTGGAGAGGATCCGGAGCGAGAGCCAAAGCCCGGCACCCCCCGGGCAGGAAGGTGAGGCTGAGCCTGGGATCAGCTCCCTTGGGAGCAGGGGAGGAATTCCTGAGGGACCCTTGGAGGGTGCTCCAGGGCAGGGGATTGCAGAGTGTGTGTGGATGTGGAAAAGCAGGAGAGCAGCACCAAGGCAAAGGAGAATCCCTGGAGAGCCCCAGAAATGCTGCTGGAATGGGATAGAGGGGATTGAGGGACACAAAAGACAGCAGGAACTCAGTTCTGGTGGATTTAGAGAATCATGGAATGGCTGGGATTGGGAGAGACCTCAAACACACCCAGTGCCACCCCTGCCATGGCAGGGACACCTCCCACTGTCCCAGGCTGCTCCAGCCTGGCCTTGGGCACTGCCAGGGATCCAGGGGCAGCCACAGCTGCTCTGGGCACCCTGTGCCAGGCCCTGCCCACCCTGCCAGGGAACAATTCCTGATTCCCCATCTCCCATCCAGCCCTGCCCTGGGCACTGGAAGCCATTCCCTGTGTCCTGTCCCTCCAGCCCTTGTCCCCAGCCCCTCTCCAGCTCTCCTGGAGCCCCTTTGGACCCTGGAAGGGCTCTGAGCTCTCCCTGGAGCTTCTCCTCTCCAGGGGAGCACCCCCAGCTCTCCCAGCCTGGCTCCAGAGGAGCCTTTGGAGCATCTCCGTGGCCTCCTCTGGAATTTGGAGCCCCCACAGTCCAGAGGATGCCACGGAAATGGTGCAAGGAATGGAAGAGCTCTGCCGTGAGGAAAGGCTGGGAGAGCTGGGGGTGGAGAGGAGAAGCTCCAGGGACAGCTCAGAGCCCTCCCAGGGCCTAAAGGGGCTCCAGGAGAGCTGGAGAGGGGCTGGGGACAAGGGATGGAGGGACAGAACACAGGGAATGGCTTCCAGTGCCCAGGGCAGGGCTGGATGGGAGATTGGGAGGAATAAAGAGATCCCAGAGCCCTCCCACCCTGTCCGTGGGATCTGAGCCTGTCACATTCTCTGATCTGAGTCACATTCCCACACGGGTGCAAGCAGGGAAAGGGATGAATGCAGCTCAGGTGGACAGGGGGCAGCAGGAACAGGATTCAATCCAGATTTTAATTATGCATTCCCACTTCTCAGATATTTTCCTGCAGTGAGATTCCTTCCACTTGGCTGGCGCAATTCACGTTCCAAAATGGACCTTTTCCAATCAATTTGGCTTCTCCCTGCTAAGCTGAAGGATAAATGACAAATCTGCAGAGTTACTTAAGCAATTATGCACCTTCATATGCATTTATTGCTTCATTTTTCCACTGCTATGAGATGAAACCCCTGGAATGACGCATTCCTTATTCTCCAGGGGACAATTTTTGCCCGGGATTTGGGCCATTCCACTTCTGGATGGAAACTGAGATGCAATTTAAAAAAGGATGTCCAAAAGCAGCGCTTGCAAATTGGTTTTTCAACCACATAATTTGTTTAAAATCTCAGATATGGGAAGACTGAGTTTCCTCAACAAATGTTTGGCAGTAAAATTTACTGAATTGGGAAGGGGAGCAGATGTGAGGTGGTGACACCGTGGAGTGACCCCGGAGCTGGCAGCCACAGCTCTGGCATTGTGCAGGGGGATGGGGGGGGCTGTGCCAGGGGCATGGACACATCCAGCACTGCCGTATTCCATGAATCCCACCCTGTGGGGGAGAGAAGCTCCAGGGAGAGCTCAGAGCCCTCCCAGGGCCTAAAGGAGCTCCAGGAGAGCTGGAGAGGGGCTGGGGACAAGGGATGGAGACACAGGACACAGGGAATGGCTTCCAGTGCCCAGGGCAGGGCTGGGTGGGAGATTGGGAATCAGGAATTGTTCCCTGGCAGGGTGGGCAGGGCCTGGCACAGGGTGCCCAGAGCAGCTGTGGCTGCCCCTGGATCCCTGGCAGTGCCCAAGGCCAGGCTGGAGCAGCCTGGGGCAGTGGAGGTGTCCCTGCCATGGCACTGGGTGGAATTAAATGGTTTTTAAGGTCCCTTCCAACCCAACCATTCCAGGATTCCCTGCTTCCAGGACCCCAAGAAATGAAGTGACTGCTCTCAGTGATGATCCCAAATTCTGTGCTCACTTCCCTGATTCTCCAGAGCAAAAATCAAGCCCCACTTTGGCATTGTGGATGCAAATCCCTCCCTGCCTGGGCTGATCCCCCCAGGCCTAAATCAGGGGAAACTCATCAGAATTGTCCAATTCCACATTCCCTGGCTGGGAATGGACGTGGCTCCAGGTGAAAAATGTGGGTCTGCAGGGTTAATGATGGAGCTGTGCTGGGACAGGAGCTGGCCTGGAGTGGGATGTCCTTGTCCCATCCTGGGCTGCTGCATCACAAGTTCCTCCAGGCCCTGGGTCTGCCTGGCTGCACTCATTCCCAGGAAAACTGGAGAGTGATTTAACCAGGAATTCACTGCTGGATAGGGAAGCAAAAGTTCTTTAAGCTGATCACTCGCAGCAAGCCTTGCATGACTTCCCCCCGTGCCTGGGGACACATCCCGAGCTGAGCCTCCAGGTGCAAAAATCCACCAGAAATCTGGATTATTTTAGGAGCCACGGGCAAATCCCAGCCCGTCCCACACCAGGGTATTCCCACAGGAGGTCGGTCTGATGCAGCCCCAGGAGCTCCCAGGTCCTAAAAGGGGATCCCAGCGCCGGGAGAGGACGTTCCCAGGACCAGAGCCAGGATGCTCCCGGTTCCTGCGGGGCGCGCCCAGCCCTGGCTCGGGGGACAGCGGCGGCCGCGGGGCCGTGTCACCCTCAGGGGCTGCGGCGTCCCCCGCACGTCCCCTCCTGGTGTCACCACCGTCCCCTCCTTCCCCAGGCTGCCCCACGGAGTGGGACGGGGTGAGCTGCTGGCCCGCCCTGCCCCTCGGCCGGTCCCGAGCTGTCGCCTGTCCCGACATCCTGAGCGTCTTCACGGAGTCCGAAGGTGTGAATCCAGCGGGGATCTCTCATCCCACGGGAGCCGCCCACGCTGCCGGGGGCCCCTGCGCCACCCCAGCCTCCCCTCTGACCCCACAGCTCCTGCCGCCCCAAAACAAAAGCCCTTGGTGCAAATCGCAGCCCGAGCAGGGGACGGGAAAAGCGGAGATTCAGGGAGCTGCCGCGGCAGGACGCGAATCCTTCCGTCCCTCGGGGTGGAGCACCTGGGGATCCCCCGTCCTGGGGACACCGGGACCGGCCCCTCGCTGCTCGCTGCCCTCCTTTCCCACACTCCACCCCGAGGCTCCCGAGCTGTCTCCATCCCCCTTGGAGGGCTGGGAAGGAGAACTCCCACCCCACACACCCCCCCGCGATTCCAGCGCTCCCTCAGACAGGAGTAATTTGGAAAATGTTGGGAAATGTTTGCTTGAGGGCAGGAACAGCTCAGGAGAGGCTCGGTGGAGCCCTCGCAGGATGAATGAGGACTTTTACAGCCTTAATTCCCAATTCGCTTCCTCTGGAGGGATCCGTGCTTGTTTTCACACCCTGCCCGAACTTTTCCTGGCAGCTCCAGGCACGGGGACGACGGGATCCAGAGGGAGTGAGGGGATCCAGAGGGGATTGGGTAGCAATGGAGTGTGGGAGGGAAGGGGCAGGGATGGGATCCAGAAGGAGCAGTGGGACCTGGGAGGGAAGGGACAGGGATGGGATCCAGAAGGAGCAGTGGGATCTGGGAGGGAAGGGGCAGCCAGGACACTCAGGTCTGTTCCAGGCTATCCCATTTTGGGGGTGCCATCAGAGGTGCCCCCCTGGCTCCCCTGATGTCCCTCCTTGTCCTGCAGGGCTGATCCAGAGGAACTGCACCGAGCGGGGCTGGAGCCCCCCCAGCCCCCCGTACCACAGCGCCTGCCAGCTGGGGACCCTGGGCAGCAACAACGACACCGAGGCCAAGGCGCGTGGGAGCTGTCCCCTTGTCCCCTTCCCCGCACTGCCCACTGGGGATGAACCCTGGGCACGCTCCCAGGGTTATCCCCTCCAGGCTGCCCCTGCCTGTCCCACACCAGCACCTCCCAGCCCATGTCCCCTCACTCTGCTGCCGCTGTCCCTTCCAGAGGGGCCATTTTGTCACCATGAAGGTGCTCTACACCTGCGGCTACTCCACGTCGATGGCAGCGCTGCTCCTGGCCATCGGCATCTTCTCCTGCTTCAGGTAGGGCTGGGAGCTGCTCCAGCTCCGTGGGCGGCAGGGACAGGGGATAAATCCCAGCAGGGATGGCCGCCCACAGCCTGTGCCCTCCTGGAGCAGCCAGGACCCTTCCCTGCCAGCAGGAGAACTGGGAAGGCAGCAGAGGAATGGGAGTGTTGTCCTTCCCCCGGCCCTCTCGAGTTCTGGCTTTGCAGATCTCCTTGTGCTGCGGATTTGGGCTCTCCAGAGGTTTCTGGGATGATCCCTTGTCCCTGAGCAGCCCCAAGCACCGCACAACGCTGCCCTTCCTGATCTGAGAGCAGGAAAGCTTCTCCATGGCTTTGTGGCCGTCACCAGCAGTGATCCCAGGGCTGGGCTCCAGCCAGGGGAGGGGACACCAAAGCACCTTCTCTGCCCCTGGTCAGGCCCAGCCCATCTCTCCCTCCTGCAGGAAGCTGCACTGCACCAGGAATTCCATCCACATCCACTTCTTCACCTCCTTCATCCTGCGGGGCACCGCCGTGCTCATCAAGGACAGCGTCCTCTTCTCGGACGAGTCCATCGACCACTGCACAATGTCCACGGTGAATCCCAAACCTCAGCCTGGGAATGGGGCAGGGACAGCAACAGGGGCTCCTCGGGAAGGGGTTGGGGGTGGATTTGTCACTGCAAAGAGGAGAGAGGAGAGAGACAGAGGAAATTCTGTCATGGGTGGCCCTGGGGAGGTCCAGCACTTCTGCATTTCCCTCTGTGCAGGGAACAAGTTTTGTCCTCAAAGCTGCTGCTGGCCTCAGGCTGAGTCCCCACTGGGGCCAAAGCTCAGCGCAGCCCCACCAGCAGCAGGTACTGCGCAGATCTGAGGTTTTCAATCAAAACAGGAACCCCTGAGTGAAGATACAGTGCTGAGAACACCACGGACACAACCACAGGGTTTTGAAAGGTCCTACAAAACCAGCCCGAGGCCACCTGCCCACGGGCCACAGGCAGAGCAGAACCTGGTGCAGGTGACGTGAGGGGCTGGGGCAGAGTCCCTGGGGCTGCTCTGGAAGGTCATCACTGAAAGGTCACCACTGAAAGGTCATCACTTAAAAGTCATCACTGAAAGGTCATCACAGGTGTCCTCAAGAGGGCGGACAGGGAGGGTGACCATCCCCTGTGCCCCCAGGGGCACCCTGAGCTGGGGGTGACCATCCCCTGTGCCCCCAGGGGCACCCTGAGCTGGGGGTGACCATCCCCTGTGCCCCCAGGGGCACCCTGAGCTGGGGGTGACCATCCCCTGTGCCCCCAGGTGCACCCTGAGCTGGGGGTGACCATCCCCTGTGCCCCCAGGGGCACCCTGAGCTGGGGGTGACCATCCCCTGTGCCCCCAGGGGCACCCTGAGCTGGGGGTGACCATCCCCTGTGCCCCCAGGGCAGGGTGTGGAGCACCCTGAGCCCCCCCTCTCCCCTGGCAGGTGACCTGCAAAGCAGCCATCGCCTTCTTCCAGTACTCAGTGCTGGCCAACTTCTACTGGCTGCTGGTGGAGGGGCTGTACCTGCAGACGCTGCTGCTGCTCACCTTCACCTGCGACAGGAGCTACACCTGGGGCTACGTCCTCCTCGGCTGGGGTGAGCCTGGGGACATCCCGGGCATCCCTGGGGACATCCCGGGCATCCCTGGGGACATCCCGGGCATCCCTGGGGACATCCGGGGCATCCCTGGGGACATCCCGGGCATCCCTGCACATCCACGGGCAGGAACCGCCCGGGAACGGCCTGATCTCACAGCCACCCCCAGCCAGATGTCCCCGGGGCTGTTCCCAGCAGGTGCCCACCCCACCATCTCCTGCATGGCCTTGGTGGGCACCCACCTGCTCCTGCCAGACCCCAGAGCTGCTGGGGAAGCGTGGGCTGATCCAGGACAGGCCCTCCCTTCTTCCCACACCCGCCTGGGGCTGGGAGCACCCATCCCGGGTGTCTGGGTGTGATGTCAGAGCACGGGGGCAGGAGGATGGCCAGGAGGTGACACAGACACGGCCCCACCACGGCACCATCTCCTTCTCCTGGAGAAGGTGGGAAGGTTGTCACCTTCCTGCCACATCCAGAACTGAGCTAGACACGTGTTTCTGGGGACAAGGGACAGAGGGGTGGCACAGGGGCGTCCCAGAGCACTGGAGGGAACACCCGTGGCTGTGTCCTGTCCTTGCAGGTGTCCCCATGGTCACAGTCGGGGTGTGGGTGCTCACCAAGCTCCAGTACGACAACCACGGGTAAGAGCAGCTGCTCCTCGGCCTTCTCCAGGCCACCTCAGCCACGTGTGCCAGTCCAGCTGCTGGGAAATGAACCTCTGACACGGGATGCTCAGGAGGGGACGCTGGGCCAGCACTTTATTTAAATGCTATTTCTGCTTTCTGCTGGGTGCCAAGAGGTCCGAGGGCTGGAAAAGAAATGGCAGGGGGACAGCTGGGCCACAGAGGCCCCAGCAGGTGCCAGAGCCACCTCTCCTGTCCCGTAGGTGCTGGGATGACTACTCCAGCCCGTACTGGTGGGTGATCAAGGCTCCCATCCTCCTGGCCATATTTGTGAGTGTGTCCCCTGACAGTCCCACGCAGAGCCAGGGGCTGTGCAGAGCCTGAGATGCAGCTTCCCGGGACAGGTGAACTTCTTCATCTTCCTCAACGTCACCAGGATGTTGGCACAGAAGATCAGGTGCCCAGACCTCAGCAAAACCCACAAGGAGCAGTACATGTAAGGGGGCAGGGCTGTGCCCACCCCGGGGTCTGGGGTGCCAGGGCAGAGGGACCCTCCTTGGAGGAGCACAGAGAACAATCTTGGAGCCTCCAGGAGGGTTAAGAGCAAGACTTTGGGGAGGTCTCGGGGGCAGCAGGAGCACCCAGACTCCTCTCACTCTCCACAGGAGGCTGACCAAGTCCACGCTGCTCCTCATCCCCCTCTTCGGGGTGCACTACGTGGTGTTCGCGCTCTTCCCCAGGCACGTGGGCGTGGACGCCCGGCTCTACTTCGAGCTGGTGCTCGGCTCCTACCAGGTGAGAGGGGCAGGGAAAGTCCCCATGGTCCCACCCCAAATCCCAGCAGGAGCCCCTGGGACGTGGGGCTTTGGCTTCTTTTGGGAGAGGGTGTCCCCAGACACCTGGGGCAGGGCACAAGGGTTGGGCCTGGAGAACCTGGCTCGGATTTCCTCTGAACCTGGCTCGGATTTCCTCTGCCCTGCGGTGGGTCAGAGGAGTGGGAGGAGGTAAAGCCAAGGAGAAGATGAGCACAGAGGGTGAAAATTGCCCTTTCTGTCCTCTCCAGGGCTTCCTGGTGGCTCTGCTCTACTGTTTCCTCAATGGGGAGGTGAGCGTGCGTCCCAAGCCCGGGCACCCCGAGGGTGCCCCAAAGCCACACGTGGGCACAGGGGCAGCTCCCCACCCCTGCCCCTCCAGTCCCCTCCGTGGGGTGCTGCCTGGTGTCCCTGGGTGCCAGCACCACCCGTGGCATTGGTGCAGGTGCAGGCTGAGATCAGGAGGAACTGGGGCAAGTGGCAAAGGTCCATGGAGAGCAACGTCTTCAACCTGGCCACCCAGGACTTCACGGCGTGACCAGGACAGCATTCCAGGGAAGTGGTGCTGCTGGAGGAGCAGCTCCATGGCTGCGGTCCCAGAAAGACCCAAACCCCCTGATTTTGGAGGTTCTGGGTGTAACACCCTCTGAGGGTGGTGAGAACAACCATGGGGGAGGCTCTGCCAGCTCGGTGCTGATGGATCTGTACCCTGCGCTGGCACCTCACCCCCACAGCTCTCACTGCTTCAGGGCATGGTTTCAGGCAAAGGGAAGGGAAATTCTCCACTTTTCTGCCTGAAACTGGGAAGGAAACACAAAAATCCTTTGCCAAAGGACAGCTGGTGGTTTTTGTTTGCACTGAAGGAAAAGGAGCGGTCCCGACGCTGAAGGGATTCACTGATGGATATTTTCCCCTTCCCTTGGTTTACAAAGTCATTTCCCTGCTGGGAAAATTCCTAAACACAGCCAGGAGCCACCCTGGGGATGGGGGAAGGATACAGAGAGAGGCAAAACCCCACACAAGAGACCCTCAAAGGCCTCAGGACCCAGCTCCTCCCCAATTCCCAAAATGTTTCCCTTTCTCCCGTGTCGGTCGATTGAACTGGAGATGTTCCCCTGCCAGGAGAGCTCTCCCAGCCCTTTGCACGGGGAAATGGGACTCGCCTGGCTTCCCTGGGGTTCATTTTCCAGGCATAGGAAGGGTTTTGCCAATAAAATCTCACCCTCAAGTCCAGTCTCTCCAGAGGGTTGGTTTGCTCCAAAAACCTGGAGGATTTGGGACTGGGGGTGCTGCGGGGTGAAAATCCTGCCCATGATGGGATGCCTGGGAGAAGCTCCCAGGCAATCTCTGCTTTTCCTGTGCCTGGTGAAGCTCACAGAGAGGAGATGCAGGAGGAAGGTGAGGAAGAGCTCCAGGTGGGGCCAGCACGAGCTGTCCCAGAGGTCCTGGGGTGCTCTGTCCCCTCTGGGTCACAGCTGCCCCCACCACCCCACAGCCTCTTCCACCACCATGACCATCCTTCACGCTCCCCGGGTGAGCTCCTGGCCTGGCACTTGGTGCCTCCAGGAATGAGAGAAGCCCCAAAAACCCTTTTGCCAAAGTCCCTGGCCTCTCCCGTGCCCCTGAGGCCGGAGCCACCCGATCCCGGCCTCGCTGCTCACTCTGCCTGCGTTGTCATTTCTCCGTGGTGCCACGTGTCCTTCCCTAAATAACCCCCACTTGCTGGCCCCTGTCCAGACTGCAGGATCTCCAGAGATCCCATCTGGGAGGGCACTGGGAGGAATGTGAGGTGAGAATGGGAGAAGTTCCGTTAAAAAACCCTCCAGAGCCAGCACACCCCGAACCCGCAGGAACCCTCCAGAGGAGCTCGGGAGCTGTGGAATCAATCCCTGTCTGCAGCCAGGAAAGGAGCAGAGGTGAATGAAATCCCTCGCCATCATTAGTGAGGATGGGAAGATTGGCAGGGACGAGGCAGCAGCGCATTCAGCCAGGACTGGGGATGCGCAGTGGGAACGTCTGTGTCCATGAAACTTTGAAAAACTCTGGATTTGCACCTAATTCCAGCTGCAGATGGGTTATTGGGGTGATAACTGACCCCAAACGACCCTCTGGGGTTTGCTGGGCTTTGAACCCCTGCAGGACAGGAGCCCAGCGTGGGTCCAGGAGGGGACTGGGAATCACCCTCAGCCTGCAGGAAAGGTTTTCCAAAGGCTCCCAGCATGGACCACGCCCTGCAGCTGCAAAAGATCATGGAAAGGGAGCTTAAAGTCTTGAAAGAGACCTTAAAGCTCACGGGCAGGGACACCTCCCACTGTCCCAGGCTGCTCCAATGTCCAGCCTGGCCTTGGGCACTGCCAGGGGTCCAGGGACAGCCACAGCTGCTCTGCCCCCCCTGCCAGGGAGGAATTCCTTCCGAAGATCCTCGCGATCTTAGAGGTTTTCTCTAGAGGATCCCGAGTCTGTGTTCGGCCGGGCTGAGCCCAGGCACAGCAGGGTCAGGTTCCCGCATCCCTTCTCCAGCACGGCCGGAGCGCCACAGCCTGGCATCCTCCTCACGCACCCGGTCCCCGCTGTGTCCCCGCAGGGCCGGAGCGGTGTCTGGGCACCGGGGCGTTTTGCCTGGAGCCGGACGGTGGCACTGCGGCCCCTCCGCAGCGGCGACAGCGGCCCGGGGCGGCAGCGCCTGGAGCGCGGTGTCCCCGCGGGGCCCCGGGGTGACGGCGGCCACTGACCCCGGCTCCGGGAGCCCCGGCGAGCGGGGTGAGAGTCACACTGGCCGCTCTGGGACGGCCCGGCAGCCCGGGTTACCCCGCGATGCGAAGGGAATGGGGCCGAGGGCCGGGAGCGCGGTGCCGATGCTGCTCTCCGTGCCCGCGCTCCCCTCCTCCGGAACTGCCAGGGTGCCCTGCGCTTCCATCTGCTCCTTCATCCCGCTCCGGGATGGTCCCGGCGCTACAGCTCGGGGAATTCGCCCTCCCCGTGTCCCAGCGCACCGGGAGTTGCCACCATTCCCTGTGCGGGCAGGAGCTGCAGAGCCCCGGGAGTCCCATGGCAGGGACAGCGCCGGCAGCGCAGGAGAGCTGGAGAGGGACTGGGGACGTGGGAGCGGCTTCCTCCCAAACTGCCCTAAACCAGGACAGCCTCCCACTGCCAGAGGGCAGGGCTGGGTGGGAGATTGGCAGGAATTGTTCCCTGGCAGGGTGGGCAGGGCCTGGCACAGGGTGCCCAGAGCAGCTGTGGCTGCCCCTGGATCCCTGGCAGTGCCCAAGGCCAGGTTGGAGCAGCCTGGGACAGTGGGAGGTGTCCCTGCCGTGGCAGAGGTGGCCCTGAGTGGGCTGTAAGATCCCTTCCAACCCAAACCATTCCGTGATTCTGTGATCCTGTGGTGGATCCAGCACCACAAGCCAAGGCACCTCAAACACCCCAGGGTCCCTGAGGCTGGACCAAGCAGTGCCCCAATTCCACCCTGGAAACCCAAGGACACATTTCTCCCACCTCTGGATGCTCCAAGCTCCCATTCCCATTGGGGTTTAGTTGGTTTTGCAGACAGAACTGTGCTCCTGTGCCCTGCTGGGGGCCCTCAGTGTCCTCACATCCCAAAGGGCAGGAGACACATCCCAGGGTTTCCAGCCTCACTCCAGGCCTGCTCTTGGTCTGGGAAAAGCAAAAATGGATCTGGGCAGCTTGAAAAGTCTTCCCGTGGTGACAAGGCTGGGCTGGGGCAGCTGCTGGGAGCCACCAAACATCTCCTGCATTCCCTGCTGTGACCAACAGAGCAAGTGGAAAGTCCCTGCAGGGACAGCAGGAGGATGTCCCTGTCCCTGTCCCTGTCCCTGTCCCTGTCCCTGTCCCCGTCCCTGTCCCTGTCCCTGTCCCTGTCCCTGTCCCTGTCCCTGCCCCTGTCCCTATCCCTGTCCCTGTCCCTGCCCCTGTCCCTGTCCCTGTCCCTGCTGTCCCCACTGACCCCAGGGTGCAGAGGGAAGCTCCATGCCCCTGGATCGTGGCTGTTGTTCTGCTGCTGAGCTCCCAGTGGGCTCCCAGTGCCACCTCTGCCCTGTAGCCATCCCTGGGAGCTGATCTGGGCTCTTCCCTCCCTCCTCTGATCCTGCTGGCTCCAAGCCAGCCAGAAGAGCCCTGATTTTTAATTGAAGAGATCCCAGTTATGCCCCCAAAGCACACCTTTGGCATCCCCTGCACGGAGCTCATCCTGCACCAGTTTTCCTTGGAGAGCTGAAGTGGCTCCTGCTCTGCCTTACACAGAAAAGGGAAATCATGGAGTGAGAAGCAGAATCAACCCAAGGAACTTCACTTTCCCAGCTCCCTGGCCGTCAGGGCTGCAGGCCTGGCCATGGATGTGCTGATTGTGGGGGATGCTGGAGAGGGCAGGGGTGAGGGCTGGGCAGGGAAGGGAAGGGGATTCCCATGGGATTCCAGGCTGGGAAAGGCAGGGCCTGCAGCTCCTCTGAAGCCACCCCAGCACTGGGAAGTTTTCTCCAGGGTGTTTTGGGATTTGAAAAGCAGGAATGACTCACAGAGACAGGGGTTTTGGGGAGGTGATGGAGCCCTCTGACCAGGCTGAGTGCTGGGGTGGCTGCTCCACCCCAAACACAGCCCCCCAAATGGGGTGACCCCACGAGCTGGGTGCCCCTCCACCCTCCTCCCGACCCTGGGTGCACCCCGAGCACCCCACAAACCCCAGAGCAGGAGCACCCAAAGGCCATCAGGAAGCACAAAAGGGGCGACAACCCCACGGCAAATCCCCCTTTCTGTGTCACCGCGGGTTGGCTCTGGGGGTCCCCGTGGGCAGCACACGCGAGGCACGGGGCACCGGATGCTCCTGGGATGTTCTGGTGCAAGAGGGCGGCCGGGGGGGACAGAAAAGCCACAGACACCCCTCGATGGCAGCAAGGGGAGGAGCGCGGCTGCTCCGGGGTGCCCAACAGCGGGAAGGACGCTCCCAAAGAGCCACGGGCTCGGGGACAGCGTTGGCAGCGGCGTTGGCATCGAGGCACCCCCCGCCCCTGCAGATGTCCCGCCGCTCTGTCCAGTCGCCTGTCACCGCCGGGGAGGCGCTGGCCAGGGTCGCTGCCACCCCCCCTCCACCTCCCCGCGTCCCACCGGGTGCCAAAGGCGGCCCAGAGCCAGCGCCACACCTGGGACGCTGCGCGGTGCCCGGGCGGGCGCGGGGCCGGGGGCGATGGGGCCGGGGGGGGCCCGGCTCCCCCAGAGCCCTGATTGGCGCCGCGGGGGACGAATGCCGCGGCTGAGACGGGCCAGGCTACCTGAAGGACCCCGCATGTCCTCAGGTTTCACTCATGACCATCTGACAGCAGCAGCAGCTGCGCTGCCAACTCGCCGAGCCAAAGCCTCCAGGAGTCGAAGGAGAGGGAAATTCTGGCCCTAAAAGGTCTCTCCTTGGGATTTCGCACTCTCCACCCAACAGTAAGTACCGGGGTCAGTCCTGGGCTGCTGCCAGGCCCCCGGGCAGGGGCTGCAGGCTCTCGGATGTCCCCAGGTTTGTCGTTGTCGCCGTGCCTGGAGCGGTACCGGCAGTGTCCCGGGATTTGCGGTCCAAGCGCTGGAGGTGGATGTGACCAGGACGGACTCTGTTGTCTCTGGGGGGGTGTTTAGGGCTGGGGGCACCTGCTGGACCCCCCTGCATGGAAAACTGTCTGGGACAGGGGAGAAAATCCCCACAAAGGTGCAGGCGGGGCACGGGGACGAGGGTGGCAGCAGCCAAGGGGCCCTCAGTGGCCACAGAGCTGTCAGGATGAGAGGGGACAGGCAGGGCAAAGAGTTCCCGAGCCACCTTCCCCGCGGCAGTAACGGAGCCGCACGCAGGGCTCACAAGTTGCAAGGCTCCTTTCTCCTGGCTTCTCCTCCTGGAGGTCTAAATATAAACCCCGGCCTGGGCAAGCCAAGGTTGCAGGAAAGGTCTGCGGGTGCTCCCAGTGTCTCCTTTCGGGAAGGGCCCTGTCTCTGCAGAGCCCCCGTCCCCCGTGGGGCAGCAGGGAGGGACCCCGAGGGCAGAGGGCAGGAGGTGGGACCCCTGTTCCTCCTGGGAATGGCAGGGAACGGGAGGCTGTTCTCACACCGGGGCTGTGGGGGCACAGGCACAGCCAAAAGGGTGTCGGGGTGAGCCCAGGGTGGGGCTCAGGGCTGGATCCCCCACGGGAATCAGGCAGTGCCAGGGTGGGGTTCAGCTCCGGGTTTTTGGGTGCTGTATCTCCCCTGTGCCAGCTGCCATCAGTCACTGCACAGGCAGGGCCTGCTGGGCACCCCCAGAGCCGTTCTGGAGTTTATCCAGGGGCAGTCAGCCCCCATTTCCCTTATTCCCCCATTGCCCCATTCCCCCCATTCCCCCATTCCCCCATTCTCCCCACTCCCCTCATTCCCCCCATTCCCTCATTCCCCCCATTCCCCCATTCCCCCCCATTCCCCCATTCCCCCCATTCCCCCCATTCCCCTCATTCCCCCATTCTCCCCATTCCCCCCATTCCCCCCATTCCCCCCATTCTCCCCACTTCCCCCATTCCCCCCCATTCCCCCATTCCCCCCATTCCCCCATTCCCCCCATTCTCCCCACTTCCCCCCATTCCCCTCATTCCCCCTTTTCCCCATTCCCCCATTCCCCCATTCCCCCATTCCCCCATTCCCCCATTCCCTCATTCCCCCATTCCCCCATTCCCCCCCATTCCCCCCATTCCCCCATTCCCCCATTCTCCCCATTCCCCCATTCCCCCCATTCCCTCATTCCCCTCATTCCCCCATTCCCTCATTCCCCCATTCCCCCCATTCCCCCCATTCCCCCCATTCCCCCATTCCCCCATTCCCCCCATTCCCCCCATTCCCCCATTCCCCCCATTCCCCTTCATTCCCCCATCCCTCATTCCGGGGCCGGTGCGGAGCTGCCGAGGGAAGTTTGCCGAGGGGCACAAACATTTCCTCCCCTGCGCTCACGGGCACTGATGGAGCTGTCAGGGATCAGCCTGCGGCAGGCGAGGGAGGGAGAATTGTTGTCTCTTGCGGCTGCCAGCAAGAGACAACAATTCCATAAAGCCCTGGGGGCAGCAGGACATCCCAGTCAGTCCCATTATCCCGGGGAGATCCTGGATGCGCTGATGCAGCACTGGAGCTGCCCCGTCTGGTCCTTTCCAGTAAAAATTTGCCGGATTTATAATGGTTTGAGGAGGGGAGAAGCATATTTACAGGCACTGATTAACGAACACAAAGCCCTGCCCTGACTCTGCAGCGCTAATATTTAAATAGCACTTTCTATTTTCTGATGTGTGCACTTCAGGCAAAAGGGCTCTGTGGAGTCTCTGGGGCAGCTCCAGCTCCACTCAGGGAAATTTGCTGGATTTGGGGTGGGAGCGCGAGCGGCAGAGCCATGAGGAGACAGCCAGCACCGTTCCTGTTTGCAGCAGGTTGGATTAATGAGGTGGTTTCTGTGCAGGGGAGAAAAGGGAGAAGGTGGAGGATGCTTTGGGAAGTTGTGAGGGAGAATGAATCCCAGTTTAGCTCGGGAGAGGAGAGAGCAGGGAGGAGGCTCAGCCTCTGCGCCTGTCCCACTGCCTCCCTCCTGGGATTCATAAATCCCTGGGAACATCTTGTCTTTGGGTGCCCCTTCCCCGTTTCCAGGGGGATGTGAATGAGATCCCTCGGGCTGTGCGGCTCAGCATCTGTGACAGCTCCAGGTGCCCCGTGCTGCTCCTGCTTTGCAGGTGTCTGGTCCAGGGAATTGCGATCCAGAGGCTGCAAAGGGACAAGGGGCATCCTCCAGCCCTGGGAAGTCGCAGGACTCCCGGTATTGCAAATCCCATGGGAGCAGCAGGTCTGGGACCTGCTCCTGGCGCTGTGCTGGGCGTCCCTGCGGGAGCTGGCGTCTCTCCTGGCAACCCCGGCGTGGGGGCATCCCTGTCCCCGCGCCCCCGAGCCTGGGGGCTCCAGGGGAGCAGCAGGTCACTCCAGCCCCACGCCACTCCCCCTTCCCCCTCGCTGTCCCCTCGCTGTCCCCTCGCTGCCCTCCAGCACGGCTCGGATCTTTTCCGAGCCTGACACGGGAGCTGCTGGCAGGGAGGAGCCGCAGCTCTGGATGACACCCGAGTGCAGGGTGGGCAGTGGGCAAGCGCCGGGTCCCCACTTTAACCCTTCCCTGGCTGCTCAAGCCTCCAGCACTGCCGAGCCCCCCAAAATAACCCCGAGCCGCCACCCAGCCCGGTGTCCCCTTTCCAGCAACGCCCTGTCCCCCAGCAGGGACAGCGGCAGCGGGGATGGGGTGGCATCCCCGGCTCCAGGCAGGAACGGGTCGGTGCGTGGCTGCAGGATGGTGCAACCTCCTATTTCCATCTGTGGCCGGGGAGAGTATCCCAGGATTTCACAGCTCCCGGGCTGTGTGCGCCACCCCGCCCGGAGCACAGCAGGTACAGCCTCGGGGCGCCGAGCCCCGGAACTCCAGCGCAGCAGCCACCCGAGAATTGCAGGGGGTTCATTCCCACCTGGGCTTGGGGCTGCTGCAGGAGCGGAGGCACTTCTGCAGGGCTGGAGTTCTGGGGTTGATGTGCCCCCGTTGGAGGCTCGGCGCGGAGGGTTTGGCTCTCCGAAGGAAGGCAGCGCCGGGCTGGGCTCGGCTGAGTCTTTGCAAGGAGCTGGAGGAGGGAGCGGCACCGGTTTTTTGGCAGGTGCAGAGCACCCAAAGCAGTGGAGAACCCACGGAAGGTGCTGCTGGAATGGGACACAACTCCGATGGAATTGTGCATCCCTCCTGTCCCGTGGAAATCCCCCGGCGCCGGCACAGGGGCTGCGTGTCCTTGTCCCGGTGCAGCACGAGGCTGCTGCCAGGGAGAGGCTGCAGAGTGTTGGGAGGGCTCGGGACAGGCAGAAGGCAGCGGAGCCGCATCGTTCCCATAGCAGGGAATTCATTCTCCTGTGCCTAAAATTGCAGAATCAGGGAATGGTTTGGGTTGGAAGGGACCTTAAAGCTCAGCTCATTCCATTTCAGGGACACCTCCCACTGTCCCTGGCTGCTCCAAACCTCAATGTCCAGCCTGGCCTGGGGCACTGCCAGGGATCCAGGGGCAGCCACAGCTCCTCTGGGAATTCCATCCCAGCCCCTCTCCACCCTCACAGGGAGGAATTCCTTCCCAATCTCCCATCCATCCCTGCCCTCTGGCGCTGGGAATCCATTCCCAGTCCTGTCCCTCCGCAGCCCCCCACGCCGCTGCCCTGGGTGACCCGTGGGTGACCCGTGGGTGACCCGTGGGTGACACGCAGTGGCCCTGCCCGCGGGACAGTGGTGGCACCTGAGGAGCAGGAGCTGCTGCAGCATCTCAGCGTCCCTGCTCTCCCTGGGGAAAGGCACCCAGCAGCGCCGGGCTGGCTCTGGAATAATTTCCCAAAGGCTCTCCCTTCCCTTTGGCTGGGTTCGGCTGGGTTCCAGGCAGCCCCGGGGTGACGGATGCGCTTGGAAACATCCCACGTTCCCGCTGGCACGCTCGGCTTGGGCCGTGCCGCCGGCAGAGCAACAAACCCCACCCAGGGCGGGGTAAAGAGCCGCGGTGGTGACAGGAACCAGCACTGGGACGTGTCACTCACGGGAGCCACCGGGGCACGAGGTGTGTGAGCCACACAGCCCTGCCGAGCGCTTCAAATATCAGAAATTCAAAGGAAAATGCTGGAAAATAAAAAATTAATTTTTTTTTTTTTTCTCCATCTAAGCCTTTTGAGCTCACCACTATTTTAAAATAGAGTGGGAAAAGGCTTGGGGTGACTTAGTTTCCTTAATCGTGGTGTTTTCTTATGAAAATCAGCTTTAAAATCCGCCTTTAAAGCAGCCTAAAAACCCATAGAGTTTCCAGCACCACCATGGTGGTGGAATTCCAGCATCCCACGGCAGTGTCCTAAGAGATTTGTGTGCAAAAGGAAATTTTGGAGACTTCCTGTACCTTTCCAGATGGTTTTTGTAAAGGAGTTTCAGCATAGAATTAAGGGACCAGTATTTATCCAGGGTTGGAAGCATCAAACTCTTCAACGGCACAGAGAGGCGTGTAAATTTGTTTACAAAATGGTTGATTTTGTCTGGCACAACTGAGGGTGCTCATCTGAGTTCCTGAGAGAAAACTCCCATAATCCTGAAAATTCCAATGCCTTGCTCAGCCCTCGGGAAATCTGCAGGACCCGAGGTGAATCTCCCCCACCTGCAGGATTGCCACCGCCTCTGCCACTGTGGATAAAAAAATCCATTTCACGTCAGATTTTTTTTCCATCTTCCCACGTTTTTTCCCCGAAACTTGTGGGAAATACAGTAGGAATTAAACAAATAAACACCTCATAAGACTTTTTCAGCCCGTGGCATCCCTAGGACCATGCCAGGAGGGTTTCCTGCAGCCAGCAGATTTTTCAACACAGCTCCTGTCACCCTGCAGGCTTCTGGTGCCCTGGCTGGGTTTGGAGCAAATTTGTGTTTTCCTGGCAGCCTAATCCATGGAATTTGGGGGTTTTTAAACCCTATTCAATGCATGCAGGAGTGGGGAGGGGGGTTCTGGACACACAGTAGGGTTGGGAATGGCTCAATGATCTTAGAATTGTGGAATGGTTTGGGTTGTAAAGGACCTTAAAAACCATTTAATTCCACCCCTGCCATGGCAGGGACACCTCCACTGCCCCAGGCTGCTCCCAGCCCCAGTGTCCACCCTGGCCTTGGGCACTGCCAGGGATCCAGGGGCAGCCACAGCTGCTCTGGGCACCCTGTGCCAGGCCCTGCCCACCCTGCCAGGGAACAATTCCTGATTCCCAATCTCCCATCCAGCCCTGCCCTGGGCACTGGAAGCCATTCCCTGTGTCCTGTCCCTCCATCCCTTGTCCCCAGCCCCTCTCCAGCTCTCCTGGAGCCCCTTTAGGCCCTGGAAGGGCTCTGAGCTCTCCCTGGAGCTTCTCCTCTCCACGTGAGCACCCCCAGCTCTCCCAGCTCCAGAGCAGCTCCGTGGCCTCCTCTGGACCCATCCCACACCCCGCTGATGTTTGGGATGGATGCAGAATCCCCACCCTCCCTTTCCTGCTGCCAGGGAACGCAGCCCCGGCCAGAGGCAGAGCTGCTCCCGGAGGAGCGGGGATGTGCAGGGGAGGGGGGATGGTGCCCATGGCAGCGCTGGGGACATCCCCGCCTTCCCAGGGCTCTGACTCAGCCCCAAACCCCGCGGGACCAGCTGGGCGCTGCCCCACCCCGGGGCCCAGCTGGGGATGGCCGGGGGCAGAGGGACGGATTCCCGCGGGCATCAGCCCCGGCTGGAAGCGGTGCCTCCGGGAGGTTCTGGGAGGCACGGAGGGGATGCTGCAGGATCGTGCTGGGCCGCTTTGGGCTGTGACAGGCTCTGGTTTCCTGAGCGCTGGGTGCTAACACCGCGCCCGCTTGGCACCGTCTGTCCCCTCAGTGCCCTGGTCACACGAGTCCCTTGTCCCACACTAATCCCTGCTGCAGGCCCCCAGGCTGGCTCTGCTGTTCCTGCTGAGTGAAGCTCATTTACACCTGCTCGGGGCCGTTCCGGGTGTTTTCTCTCTTGGACTCGTCTCCCGCTTGGTCTCTGCAGGGTTTTTTTTAGAGAGTCTCAAGAGGATGAACCTTGCAGGTGAGCTCCTCCTAGAGCAGGTCAGGGCAGCTCCTCGAGCTGTGTTTGAACGGTCGGGACACCCCGATGCTGTTCCCGATGTCCGTAGGGCTGGGATCTCCCGGGAGCAGCATCCCCCAGCCGCGCCTGTCCTCACTAACCCGGCCCTGAGTGAGGGGAAGCTGCCTCGCTCTGGGCTGATTCCATGGCAAACTCCAGCGCTGCAGGGCTTCCCCCAGAGCACAGGACACTCCAGGCCATCCCCCAGAAAAATGCCTTAGGGAGGAAGAAGCTGGAGCCTGGGTCAGGCAGGTGCAGGGAGATCCCCAGCCCCTGTTTCCGTTCTCCTTTCCTCTTCCTCAGCCCACGGGAGCTCGTTTTCGGGGCAGAATGAAGTGCCTGGATGGGGTGAATTTTCCAGCAGCCTCAGACAGGACCTGCCACCTTCTGTCCTGTTACACAGAACCTCTCAGGCAGCATCCCTGGGAGCTCCCAAACCAGTCCTGTTATTTTGGAGCCTGAATCCTCAGAGCAGCAAAAATATCAGAGAGAACTGAATTTCTCTCCAAGCGCAGCTTGGGCACTCCTGAGCCGGGAGCTGCTCCCAGTTCCCTGCTGGCAATTCCTGATGCAGGAGCTGCGGGTTCAGATGCCATGGGCGGTGTCCCAAAGCTGCAACTCACCCGTGTCACAGCAAAAAGGAGTCATTCAGCTCAGCTGGGTGGCCAAATTTTAAGGAGCAAATAGAACAGCGCACTGTAGAGACATTTTACGTGGTTGATTTCCCAGCAGGAAGGATGATGGGGCAGGGATCTTCCTTAATCAGGGACTCTTGGAGGACTCAGCTCCTGGAGAGCTGGGCCAGGGCCCTGAGGGACCTCGTGGGTGATCTGTGCCCAGGGCAGCACCTGTCACTGGGCCTGAGCTGCCTTTACCTATGGAGGCGCAAAGGGTTTGATCTGGGTTATTTATAGGAGCTGCTAAGAATGTGCCAGGATGTGCCAGGCCAGGGGCAGGGCTGCTCCTCCTGTCCCCATGGCCAGGGGCTGCTCCCAGGGTGGGACCCTTCACCCAGCCACGTATCCCACCCTGTGCCCACCCACACCGGCGTGGGACTGGGCTCACTGGGGACAGAGGGGTGCTGGGCTGAGCCCTCACAGAGCCCGGGCTTGGCTTTGGTTCCGAATTTGGGAAGCCACCAGAGATGCTGGTGGCTCCCCGACCGTGGTGTGTGGGACGTGGATATGGGATTAGTCCTGCTCCTGCTCCCTGGAGCCATCCCATCCTCTCCGAGTGGCCCTGAAGGGCTCGGAGCAGGATCAAGAGCTACAAAAGACCCCCAAAAACCAGGAAGAATTCCCATGCCAGGGGCGGCACCCCCTTTGAGCCTGCCGGTGCAATCCCAGGCAGTGCTGCCCTGCCCCAGCGTCTCCCTCGGCGGCTGCAGCCCGGCGGCACGGGGAGGGGACACGGGCAGGAGCCGAGCCGGGGCTGCTCGCTGCCGGGACAGGAATGAGCAGAGTCATGGGGCTGCAGAAACCTGAGCCCGGCGCTGATCGCCGGCGGCAGCTGGAGGCAGCGCCAGCTCCGCCAGCGGGAGCAGCGCCCGGGGGAGCGCGGCCCGGGCAGCACGGAGGGTGGGACAGCAGCGCTCGGGGACAGCCCACGGCCCGGCCCCGACAGCTCCGCAATTCCCGACTTCCAGGGAAACTGAGGCTGCCCAGAGCAACGAGCCCCTCTGAGCCCTCGGAGATTCGGTGGGAAGGTCCCATGGGTGCTGAGGGTCCTGCTGGAGCACGGCTGCTGCTCCCGCTGTGATCCCGGTGGATCCATTCCCAGCCGGAGCTGTTCTGTCACCCCCTGCACATTCCCAGTGGGATTTGAGGTGATAAAGTCAGACACAGCCCGGTGCTTTTTGGGTTTTCTGAGCTCCCTGTTTTCGAGGGGAAGGTTCCAGAGCTGCTCAAGTGGAGCAGGAACTGGGTGTAAGTCCAGAGTAGCTCCATGAGAAGCAGCACTGGCAGCACCTCTGCCCCCTGCCCGGGCATTGTCCCCTCCCAGAGACACCTGGGGCCCAAAATTCCCTTTTTGTTTGCTTTGATGAGGTCCCACCTCTGGGGTCCATCCCGCCCCATGGGGGACCTGCTCTGGGCTCTGTTTTGCAGCAGCTGGGACCACAAATTGGGCTGGGGCCAGACTCCGCTTTGCAGTGATGTGTCTCAGTTTGTGCCGTTAAATAACCCCCTTCAGCAAGGACAAAACTCTCCTAAAACAGAGGAGGGAGTCAGAGAATCCTTCAGGAGGAAAAGCCCTCAGAGATCACCAAGCCCAGCCGTTCCCCCAGCGCTGCCGAGGCCACCACCGGCCCCTGTCCCCAAGTGCCACACCCACAGGGCTTTCAAACCCCTCCACGGGTGGGGAACTCCACCGCTGCACTGGGCAGCCTGTTCCAAAGCCTGACCAACTTTTCCATGAAGAAATTTTCCCGACACCCAATTTAAACCTCCCCTGGCCCAGGCTGAGGCCGTTCCCTCTCCTCCTGTCCCTGTTCCTGGGAGCAGAGCCCTACCCCCCCGGCTGTCCCCTCCTGTCAGGAGCTGTGCAGAGCCACAAGGTCCCACTGAGCTCCTTTTCTCCAGGCTCAGCCCCTTCCCAGCTCCATTTCCAGTCTCTTTTCCCATCAGGGCTGTAAATCTCCAGTTCTCCCTAATCCCAAAGGGCTGAGGGTTTCCAGCTCTCAGCACGGCAGGGCTGGGGCTGTGAGGAGTATTGATCCTGACGGTTTTGTGGGGGCAGGTGCTTGGCAGCCTCACAGAAAGTTTGGCTGTGCCCGTGGGATGCCTGGTTTGGGAGGGTGAGGCACAGAGGCGCAGCTGTCCCAGTACCCACCAGAAGCAGGGTCGAGTTTTACAGAATGCCGGGCTCACATCCCATCAACCTGGTGCTTATAGGACATTGTCAAGGCACAGGGACTCAAAGCAAGAACCTCTGTGGTGTTGGGGGAGCCTCTGCCGGCATCTCCACCTCTCCCAGGGCATGTCAGCCTCTTCCCCTCGGTGCAGCCACTCCTCCCCTCCGCACTTCCCTCTCTCCACCCCTTTCTGGGCAGCAGAACATCCTTACCTCTCCTAACCCACCCGGCCTATTCCTTCTGGGAAGTCATCCCGATCCCTGTAATATTCAAAAGTGCCATTACTGCTTCACGTTTTGGCTCAGGATAAGTCTTTAACGCTTCCTGGGAGCAGAGCCACCCAGCAGTGCAGGCTCCTCGTGCTTCCCATGGCTGGGAGCTGTGCCAGGGCCATGGCCCTGCAGGACCCAGCTCCTCTGGCTGAGGAACCTCTTGTTGAGGGCACCACAGGCCCCTTGCAGGAGCTGCAGGAGCAAAGCTGTTGATGCCCTGCCAACAGGAGGCAGCTGGAGCGGGGCTGCTGCTTCCCAAGGTGTTTGGTTGTGTTGAAACACCGTGTTTGGGTTGTGAAATTGTGTGTCTGACACAGCCAGGTGGTGACAGGGACACCGGGTGTCCCAGCCTCATGGCGCCTCCTTGACTGGAGACAGAATCACAGAATCGCAGAATTACTGAGGTTGGAAAAGACCTTTGAGATCTCCAAGTCCAATCCATGACCCAACCCCCTTTGTCACCCAGACCACAGCACTCAGTGTCACATCCAGGCTCTCCTAAACACCTCCAGGGACGCTGACTCCACCACCCCTTCCAATACCCGATCCATTGGAAGGGGCTGGAGCAGCTCCTTCCAATGCCCAATCTTTCTGGGAAAAAATTTCTGCTGATGTCCAGCCTAAACTTCCCCTGTTGCAGATTAAGGTTGTGTGCCCTTGTCCTGTCGCTGTTCCTGGGAGCAGAGCCTCACACTCCCCTGCCTGCCCCGTCCGGCCAGGGAGTGGTGGAGATCCCTGACCCCTCCTCCAGACTGAGGCTTCCCAGCTCCAGACGGGAATGGGGGTCTGGGAGGAGCGGGAACACACGGGGTGCTCCGTGCTCCGTGTATGATGACCTCCCCTGCAAGCTCAAGATTTCTGCCATAAACACGTTTGCTAAAACCCCGCTGAGATCCTGCCACCAAATGTCCCCGGGATGTCCCCAGGTGGTATTTGAGCCCCTTGTCCCCGCAGGCTGGGCGTGGGAGGCCCGGGAGCAGAATGAGAGCATGGCCGGCCTGCCGCACATCCCGGGCCCCGAGAACCTGCGCCCCTTCACCCCGGCCTCGCTGGCCGCCATCGAGCAGCGCATGGCCGAGGCCGAGGCGCTCCGGATAAAGCGGCAGCAGGTGGAGATGCCCGAGGAAGAGGAGGTCAAGCCCAGCAGTGACCTGGAAGCAGGCAAGAACCTGCCCCTCATCTACGGTGACCCACCCCTGGAGCTCATTGGGACCCCCCTGGAGGACCTGGACCCTTTCTACAAGGACAAGAAGGTGAGGGCCAGAGCTTTGCCCATGGCAGGCTTGGCCGTAGGTGTAAGTCACAGGTGAAAGACCCAAGGATTTCCAGTCCTTTCCTGTGCTTTCCACCGTGCTTACCTGAGCCCACCGCGGTGATCCACCACCCCAGACTGCTGTGGTTGCTTCTCTTCCAAAGCAGAGAGCAGCTCCAAGCCTTTGGAGCTTCAAACACGCAGAGATCTCCCCTCTGAAGGCAGCCCTTGGTCCGTGGGGTTTTGGGGGTGCAGAAGGACTAACCCCCCTCTCTTCTCTCCACAGACGTTCATAGTCCTCAACAAGGGCAAGTCCATCTTCCGCTTCTCGGCCACCCCTGCCCTCTACCTGCTGGGGCCCTTCCACCCCGTCCGCAGAGGAGCCATCAAAGTTCTCATCCATTCATATCCTTGATCTCCGGCTCGCTGCTCCATGGCCAGGTCACACCCTGGTGTTCAGAGTCCAAACAGCCCCAGGAGAGGGACAAGGGAAGGGGTTCATGGGGAGGTGGTGAGGAAACCTCCCGGGCCCCCAGCACAGCCAGGACCTGCTGCCCAGAGCTTTAGTCCAAGGAGCAGGTGCTTGATGGGCACCTTGGTGGCACCAAGAGTTCACTCCAGGCTGGAGAAGGGAGGAATCAGTTTGGATGGAGAAGGGAAGAAGCCCAAGTGGTGAAGCTTCCTAGGGAGAGGTTGAAAGGTTTTGAGGTCTGGGGAGACTTGGAAAGGAAGGGAAATGTTCATGGGTCAGGGAATCTGGGCCCACTGGGAAGTGGGAGAGCAGGAGAGCTCCAAGGAGGCTTTGGGAGAGGGAAGCAAAGGAACCAGGACAGAGAGGGAAAGGCAGGAAAGGGCACCGAGGGCACAAGGGGCATTGCAGGGTGGGTGGAAGTGATCCCAGGAGAGCTCTGGAGAAAGTGGGGGCTCATGGCCATGAGGGAGGAGGAAAAGAAGGAGGTTTTGTGGAAGAGGGGTTTAAGCCTAAGAGTTAGAACTTTCTAGAAGAGGCTGAAGGGTTTTGAGGTCTGGAGAGGTTACGAAAGGAAGGGAAAGCTGTATCCCAAGGTGATGAAGAGGAAGGAGCACGGGGGGCAGAGCCAGCACCACAGAGGTGGGAAGGGGAGCAGAAAGGAAGGGAAGGAGATGGGACCATGCAGGGGAGCAGAGGGGAAGAGAGGGAAGTGTGAGCACAGGACTGAGGCAGGAGAGCAGCAGGAGGAGCAGGGCAGGGTGAGGCACCAAGGAGGCAGCCAGGACAAGAGGAACAGGGACACTTGGCTCCCTGACCATGGGAAGGGGGGATCCAGGCATCATCCAGAGCATTTGTCCTTGACCAGGTTTTAAATTATTCAGCATGTTCATCATGATCACCATTTTAACCAACTGCGTGTTTATGACGCTGAGCAACCCCCCGGCGTGGTCCAAGAACGTGGAGTGAGTCCTGAGACCTGCCCCGGCCACGGGGACAGCCCAGCCTGGCAATGTCCCTCAGGAGGGACACGACCAAGGCTGACACAGGGGTGGGGATCCAGACACCCTTCAGAGCAGGAGACGTGTCACTGGGAGGTGCTGGTGGCCCTCAGAAGGGATGTCCACACTCTCCATAGTGCATCAGAGAGGGAGAATGTTTCAGAGCTGCCCAAAATCTGGTGAGGTCTCCATGTCTGGAGAGCCCAGAAGAGCAGGTTGGGCTGGGGTGGGTCAGCACTGTCAGTCTGGACAGGCCAAGCTGTCCAGGCACCATGGACAACCCAGGGAAGAGGGGAAATTCAGCATTTTCTGCTGTGGTTCTGCACAGTCAGGTCTCAGCAGGGCTTCACAGAGAGCGTGGAGGTGGTGGGACATCAGCAGGGACAGAGGTGCTGCAGAACGGTCACCAGAGAGATTGGTACCTCACGATATCCCAATCCGCCTTTCAAAGTGAGGTGAAAACCTCTCCCAGCACTGAAGCACCCCAAAATCCCATCAGCCCCCAAACTCAGCTCCTCAAGATATTCCCCCTGCCTGGGGTGGAGAAAACCTTGGACCTGGGCAAGTGTCTCCCGAGTGACCAGTCCTGTTTCAGATACGCCTTCACTGGGATCTACACCTTCGAGTCTCTCATCAAGATCCTGTCGAGAGGCTTCTGCATCGATGACTTCACATTCCTGCGTGACCCCTGGAACTGGCTGGACTTCATGGTCATCTCCATGGCGTGAGTCCGGTGGGATGGGGAGGACAGGAGGGACATTTGGAGGAACGAGGAGTGTTCCAGGCAGAGCCCCTGGAGCCCTCCCCTCTCCTGTCCCACAGCTACATAACTGAGTTCGTGGACCTGGGGAACATCTCCGCTCTCAGGACCTTCCGTGTCCTCCGTGCCTTGAAAACCATCACGGTGATACCAGGTGGGACTTAGAGGAGAAGCCTCCCTTCTGTGCCTTCCCCTGAGCTCAGGTAGTCCCACAATCCCCGGCAATTCCTGCTTCTTTTGGCAGCTCCAAGGGAAAACAGAGGAAATGAGGTATCTGATAAATTTTCCACGTAATTCGGCTTCTGGGTCAGGTCCTGCTGATTTTACACCTTGAATTCAGCTCCACTCATCAGGTTGTTTGGCAGCCCCTGAAGGGGCAGATGTGATGTTTTTAAGGCCCCTTGGAGATGAATTAAGGGAATTTGTGCTCCCAGTGGATTTATGTGTTTCATAAAGCAAATCTCTCCATTTTTGAAGCTATGGACTCAGTTTTGTGCCCATTGTTGTCTGTTCGGTGCTGAGGCTGAGGTATTTAACAGGTATTGGTTTAACATCACCTGAAACATCCAGACTCGTGTGAGGAGCACCTTATCAAACCCCTCTGCTGATTTCCAGATTTGATACCGTTTCAACACTGTGCTTTCAGCACTCGGTGCAAGCACACAGAAATCTCAAACGTGAGATTGAACTGAAAATGAAAATTCCTTGTGGTGAATAAGTCCTTGTGGTGTTCCTGCAGGCTCCAGATAGTGAGGGTTCACACTGGATTTTTTTTTTTTTCCTTCATCAAACAGGCTAAAAATTGTATTGAGCAAAATGTGAACTGCTGCTTCTTTCTGGAATGACATCCCCAAGGGCTCTGCAGAAATAGCAGAGGCAAAAATAAGCTGGTTTAGAACATCTGACCTTGGTCAGGCCCTTGGAGAACAGGATTTTACCTAAATAGTTTGGGGAATGAGGAGCTGGCAGGAGGACAGGGCTAAAAATCCTTTCTTTGGAGAATTTCTCCACGTGAGAAAGCTCTGGGCTCAGAGAAGCTCTAAAGGTGAACATTGGGATGTCCCAGCATTTCCCATCATCCATGGAGACCCGGACTGACAGGAACTCCATCCTCCATGGAAAAATCCCACTGAGGGATTTTTTTTTTTCCCCCATTGAGTGGGAAAAATCCCACTGTGGATGAGCCTCCTCTGGGGAGGGAACTGTGATGCTGGGGAGAGAAATGAGTTAATGCAGATGCAGATGTCTCTTTGTCACCTTCACATGGGTGCTCTGGGGATTGTCTAGACTGAAGGGATCAGGAGGATCAGGCTGGGCTCCCAAGCACCCAGGGACAGGAGTTAGACCACAGGGGCTTTTCTGGAGCTAGGAGAGGTGCACAGCATCATCCAGCTGAGCCAGCAAAGAGCTTCTCCATGTCCCACTCTAAAGCGCTTCGCTCCACCGGTTTGGTGCAAAAAAGTGCCAGATTGTGGGATTTAGGGAAAAAGGAAAATCCAAAGGAATTAATGGCTGCCAGGCTGGGATGGGCTTTGTGTATCCCAGGGCTGGGATGGGGAAGTCACCAGCACCAACCCAAGGGTGACAGCTCTGGGGGCCTTCTGTGGGGACAGAGCAGGGGTGTGATGTGAGCACAGAGCTGGGGGCCTGAGCTCAGTGGTGACACACGTCCCCACCAAAGCCAGCACCTTTTGGGGACACCACAGCCCGCTCCCCACAATTAGCAAAGGTGCAACCAGCTCAGCAGTGACGCCTCCCCCCAGGGCTGAAGACGATCGTGGGGGCTCTGATCCAGTCGGTGAAGAAGCTCTCGGATGTGATGATCCTCACGGTTTTCTGCCTGAGCGTCTTCGCCCTCATCGGCCTCCAGCTCTTCATGGGCAACCTCCGGCAGAAGTGCGTGCGGTGGCCTCCCCCCAACAGCACCTTCCTGGAGGATTTGGGGCTGGACAACGACACCTTGGTCAACTCAACCTTCTATGACTTCGTGGATGACTTCACCGGGAACTTCACCGGGAACTTCACCGGGAACTTCACCGGGAACTTCACCGGGAACTTCACCAGCAACAGCACCTTTGACTTCGAGGCCTACATCAGCGATGAAGGTAAAGCTCCTGCAGCCCCTTCTCCTCTGACCCCTCACCATGGTTTGCTCCTCAGTTTCCTGCTCGTCCTGGCTACTCCAAGGTTTGCCCACACGGATCTTCCTGCCAAGGCTGGTGGGTGGAACAGGCTGTGCACCCTCACAGAAGGGACAGATGGGATCAAATCCCCTGGACAGGAAAAATGAGCTCCACCTGGACAAGCGAAGCTCTTCCAGGAAGGTTTGGATGGACCAGTGTCTCCATCTCTCTCCCTGGCTGCTCAGGGCCAATGTCCCATCGGGGTGGTCACAGCAGGGAGACCAGACCCTTGAGGAGCAGGTGGAACTTTGGGTGGAAAACCAGAGAAAAAGATGCAGCAATGACATTTTTAACCCACTTTTCACTATTTGGAATCTTCCCCAGGCACCACAGTGCCCAATCAACCCTTTATGAACACCACAAAAGCCACAGGAGGGGAGGGAGGGAAGGAGGGAGGGAGGGAGGGAGCACTGGTCCTCAGGAAGGTCTAAGGTGCTCCTTTCCTACCCCTTCCTTGAAAATTCTGCCCAAAGTGTGGTGGGTTTTTTGTTTGTTCTTCAGTTTTGAGTTTATAACTCTATAAAAATGTAAACATCTCAGCAAATCTGCCTGGTAAAGCTGCAGGGTGGCAGGGTGCCCCACAGGGATGCTCCACATCTCACTCAGGACCTCAGCAGAGCTCAGGAGGCCGGGCTGGGTCTCAGTTGGCCCAACAATCAGCTCCAGCATTCACTACAGGAAGGTTTTGGTAGGGGGCAAGTTCAATCCATAGGATCTGATGAGCTCTGTGCAAAGAGCAGCTGCCCAAGGCCACCACCCAAGGGTGCAGCAGAGCAGCTGCTGGGGCCAGGACAAAAACCTGGAATTGCACAAACGGGATATTTCCTCCCTGAAGCCACACAGGATAAAGATGGCAAAAATGCAGGCAGAGCCAGGGAGGATTCAGGAAGCTCCAGAAGTCCTGGGAGGGCGGTTCAGGATTGGATCCAGCTGCCCTCTGCCATATCCAGGTGTCTGCAGGTGCTCCTCTGTGTCCCTGGGGCAGGTGACCTGCGCTGGCACTGCCTGGCAGCTCCTGTGGCTCTGGATCTGGAGCTGCAAGGAAGAGCTTTAAGGACCCCTGGTCTGTGAGCAGGGTGGGGGTGTCCCCACCAGCGATGGAGAAGGTGTAGCCATGGAGCAGGAGCAGCTTCCCCAGGTTTTTCTGGAACTCCTGCGGGGGCCCGTGCTTGGTGCCTCCTGGGAACGCCCTGATTTCCTAGAAAAACAGGCCAGCCCTGACCCTTTGACCTCATGTTAACCCATTTCCAGGTGGCCTGGCCTTGGCCAGATCCAGAGCTGTTTCCAGGCTTGGGAGGGACCTGGTTGGATTGATGGAACAATCCCAGGAGCTCCCTGAGACAGAGCCAAGACAAACAACAAAGTCAACAGAGTAGATAGCCACGTGCCTGACACTGGGAATCAGCAAATTCCCCTGGGATTGAAGGAATTTCCCTGACAGCAAGTTGCACCCAAGAGTTTAAAAAGCAATCTTGGTGCTTATTTATATATTTATTTATTTATCTGTACATTTATTTTTATTCCTTGCTCTTCCCCCACCTGCAAAGCCAATTACTACTTCCTGGAGGGAGCCCTCGACGCCCTGCTCTGCGGGAACAGCAGCGACGCTGGGTGGGTGAGAACCCCTCCCTCTGCATCCCTGGGAGGGGACAGGGAGCTGGCGCAGCTCGTGGGATCCCTGATGCTTGGGATGGGACAGGGTTGGGGCTGGGAATGTGGCTCTGCAGGGGAACATCGCAGGAATCCCAATGGATCAGCCTGGGGACCATCCTGAAGGTATCAGTTGGATCATCCCAGTGGTATCAGCTTGAGGGGGAATTG
The DNA here is from genome assembly GCF_015227805.2 of Hirundo rustica. NCBI lineage: Eukaryota > Metazoa > Chordata > Aves > Passeriformes > Hirundinidae > Hirundo > Hirundo rustica. The sequence continues at coordinate 37,032 of NW_026690185.1, forward strand.
ATCCAGGCATCCCAACTGCACCAGTTTGGGGCTATCAGCTGGAGCATCCCAATGATATCAGCTTAAAGGGAAATTGATCCAGGCATCCCAACTGCACCAGTTTGGGGCTATCAGCTGGAGCATCCCAATGATATCAACTTAAAGGGAAATTGATCCAGGCATCCCAACTGCACCAGTTTGGGGCTATCAGCTGGAGCATCCTGAGGGTATCAGCTTGAGGGGTATCAGTCAGAGCATCCCAACGGTATCAGCTGGAGGGCATCAGTCTGGGCATCACGACTGGATCAGCTTCTGGTGGAATCAGTTCAGGCATCCCAAACGTGTCAGCTTGAGGGTTCTCAGCCTGAGCATCCTGCCTGGATCAGCGCTGGGGGTATCAGACAGGGGCAGATGGTATCAGTCCAGGCCTGTCTCACCCTGCAGGGGAGCGTCCCCCCTGCACCCCTCTCCGTAGGGATGGGTTTGGCTGCGGGGCCGTGCCAGGGTCTCATCCCTGCTGCCCCCCGGCAGGAAGTGCCCCGAGGGCTACGAGTGCATGAAGGCCGGGAGGAACCCCAACTATGGCTACACCAGCTACGACACCTTCAGCTGGGCCTTCCTGGCCCTCTTCCGCCTCATGACCCAGGACTACTGGGAGAACCTCTTCCAGCTGGTAGGCACCCCTCCATCGCTGTGCAAGTGTTCCTCTCGTTTCTGTGCTGCCCCTGAGGTGAAATGTCACTGACTGGAGGCTTGTGGGTCGTTTTCCTGTGGTTTGTGGATCCAGCCAGGATCAGCGGAGGTGGGAATGGTCCCATTTAATGCTTCCCTAACGTGGGAGTGCAGTGTATTTCCCAGGGTGCTGTCAGCTCTGTCATGGAAATCAGGGATGTATAAGATTGTCCAGAGCATCTCTGGCTCGGGCTGAGGGACAGGATAAAGAGGAGAAGCCAGGTCACTTGTCCCCTCGTTGAGCTGTCCTCTAGGGAGGCACCACGGAACCCCAGCTGACCCCGGCCCCAGAGGCTGTTCAGGTAAAAGGGATCCTGCCCCTAAGGCTACCCCTGTCCTCTGGAAGGGTTTGCCCACATCATCAGAGTCAGAAAAGGACCATGTTGGCCTGAAGGTGAGGCCTGAGAAGGTGGGGGCTGAGAAAAGCGAGCCAGCGATGGAATATCAGTCCCACCTCCATCGCTCCCAGCCCTTGGGAACCAAAGCTTCTCTCTGCCTCCCACCAGTCCCAACCCAGTGCCAGGGCCTGCAGGAAGGTCCATTGGGAAATGACCAACCCTTGGAGAAGACAGAAACAAAATATTTCCCCCCTCCCACAACCAGGAGAGTGTCCCAGGGCAGCACCTTCTCCTGGGGGCTTCACCAAAGTGACATCGTGACATCCCTGCCACCTCTTCCCACAGACGCTGCGGGCAGCAGGGAAAACCTACATGATCTTCTTCGTGGTGATCATCTTCCTGGGCTCCTTCTACCTCATCAACCTCATCCTGGCCGTGGTGGCCATGGCTTACGCCGAGCAGAACGATGCCACCATGCTGGAGGAGCAGCAGAAGGAGGAGGAATTCCAGCAGCTCATGGAGCAGCTGAAGAAGCAGCAAGAGGAGCAGGAAAGGCTGGTGAGTGGGAAGAGTGGAAGCCAAAATGAGGGGTCTTGGGAATAGGGAGAGGAAATGGAGGCAGCAACAAGCAAGGTGCAAAATCCAAAGTAAAACTCCATTTGGTCCATAGGAAGTAAAGAAAAAACAGAATAACTCTTTTGGGCATCATATCTGAATCAAAAAACTGAGATACTATCATGGGTGGGGACAAAAAAAAGGCTGAAAATGTCAAATTTCCACATCCAAATGCCAGCCCAGGGTGCACTGAGAGGCAGCAGAGGGGAGCAACACAGGGGTGAGGTGTTGTTTGAGAGGAGGAGGTGAGGGACATAAAAGGCCTCAGAAGTTCCAGTGGATCTCCTGCAGCACATCAGGAACCCTGGCAGGAGCCCAGCTCGGTGTCCCCAGGGCACAAAGGAGGCATTCAGGGAAGATGGGGCAGCTGCAGCAATGTGTCAGCAAACCTTGGCTCTGGAGACACAGCAAAGGGCGCGAGACACCCTGCACCTCACCAGGGAGATCCTGGTGTCCTACAGGAGCCAAGGAAACCTGGAATGTTTCCTTGTGTCCATGCTCATTGCAGGAGGGCTGGAATTTCAAACTCTAATAGCACTGTTGGAAAGAAAAAGACAAAAACAAAACCAAACAACAACAACAACAACAACAAGGAAATAATTGTACATGCAATGGAAATGTGATGATATAACGTTTTGGGGTGGGGAGGGGGGGTGGGAATTAAATTTTGATCCAAACATTCTCAAATTCAGTGCAAGTGCAAAAATCCTGGAGGTCACATTTCAGTGAGAGCCTTGAGGATTTTGCTTCTTTGCCATTTTGGATGAGAGCTCATTGCAAAGGGTAAAGTTTCCTGCTTGTAGAACCAAGGTTTGCTCAGTTTTGTCCTTAGGAATTATTCTCCCTGACCAAATCTGAACAAATCAACTCAGCTGCGGAGAGCAGAGTGCAGGGGGTGCAAGGGATGGAAAGGGAAAGGGAAAGGGAAAGGGAAAGGGAAAGGGAAAGGGAAAGGGAAAGGGAAAGGGAAAGGGAAAGGGAAAGGGAAAGGGAAATGCTTGGAAATCCCAGGGATGTCTTGTGTTGGAAGGGCCCTGAAAGCTCATCCAGTCCCACCCCTGCCATGGGACACCTCCCACAGCCCTAGGTTGCTCCAAGCCACATCCATCCACCACTTCCAGGGACAGAAGGAATTTTCCCAGCCCCTGGCGCCTTCAGCCACGGTGGGATGTCCCCAGGGCTGAGGACGCAGGGCTGACAGGGCCGGGGTTGTGCAGTTGCAGGAGCGCGCATCCAGCAGCGATTCCCTGCCCAGCAGCGTGGCCGGCAAGGGGCACGACTCGGACCTCAACAGTGACCAGGACAAGGCCAAGGACTGCAACGGGCGGGTGGTGCCCAAGATCACCCTGCAGCGATCCGACACCGTGATTGATGTAGGTGCCAGCTCTGCCCCTGCCATCCCTGCGTGCCAACCCTGACCAACCTCCTGAGGGGACGGGCTTGTGCCCACCTCGCTGTGGGTTGGGTCCTACAAGCCTTTTTGGGGTCTCCACCTTGCACCTTTCCAGACCATTCCCTGTTTTCTGCCTGCTCTGTCTTTCAGAGCATGGAATAACTCTGCATCCCTCCCTCCTCTCCTCCCAGTTCAACCCCACCTATGAGTTGGAGAAGCCGGACCTCAACCACCTCACTGTGGGCAACCAAGACGGGCCAGGGCTGGAGAAGAGGGTGGGAAGCGCCATCAGTGTCATCTCCAACGCTGTGGAAGGTATGTCCCGCTGGGTGAGGGTCCCGGTCAGTGCTGCAGGGCCTGGGTTGGTGACAGTGGCTGTCCCAAATTCCCAGCCCCACATAAGGGATGACTCCAGCCCTGGGATCTCCATATGGGGTCAGTGATGCTCAAGCCAGACTTTTCATCCCAGATCACTGGGAAGATGCCTGGAGGCAATAATCCAACATCTCACACAAATTAATGGGATTGCAGGTGATTAGAGGAGCCTCTAGAGCCAACTGGGAGCTGCTGAGCAGCTTCCCAGGAGCTGCTGTGTCAGCTTCAGCAAAAAGCACCATGAACTCAGCAGGATGTGAACGTCCCCCCAAGAACGGGCACAAAACCCTCTGGTCAGCACAGAGCAGTCCCCTTGGATGTCCTGGCAATCTCAGGTGGTGGGGACACCTCAAATCCTGCCCAGGGGCTGGGAGCAGGATTGGACAGTTCTCTGGCTTATCTGCCTTTCCATCCCTCTGCAGTTTGGAGGGGCAGGTCTGCATCATCCCTGTGCCTCGGCATGGGAAGGCTCCTCTTTTTAGCCCCCATATTTTTTGGGTGCCACAATACAAAAAAGATCTAAAGCTTTTATAAGGTGTCCAAAGGAGGGCTAAGAAGATGATGAAGGATCTGGAGGAGCCACATGAGGAGTGGCTGAGGTCACTTGGTTTGTTCAGCTGAGGAGAAGAGGAGCCTGAGGTGGGACCTCAGCTCCTCCCCAGGGCAGCTCCGATCTCTGCTCCCTGTGACCAAGGACAGGACAAGGGAACGCCTGGAGCTGTGCCAGGGGGGTTGGGATGGATCTCAGGGAAAGGTTCATCCCCAGAGGTGCTGGCACTGCCCAGGCTCCCCAGGGAATGGTCCCAGCCTGAGGCTGCCAGAGCTCCAGGAGCCTTTGGACAGTGCTCCAGGGGTGCCCAGGGTGGGGTTGCTGAGGTGTTGCAGGGCCAGGAGCTGGATCAGCGATCCCTGTGGATGTCTTTCAGCTCAGGATATTCCATGATATTTAAAATCATAGATCATCCAGAGCTGGCCCAGGACCTCATGAGAGCTTCTCCTGAGGGTCAGCACTTGCCCACCCAGGTGAGGACAAGATAATCCCACACTTTTCCCTTCCCACCCTCAGAGCTGGAAGAAGCTCATCAGAAATGCCCGCCCTGGTGGTACAAATTCGCCCACACATTCCTGATCTGGAACTGCTGCCTTCCATGGGTGAAGCTGAAGGAGTTTGTCAAGCTGGTGGTGATGGACCCCTTCGTGGACCTGGGCATCACCATCTGCATCGTGCTCAACACTCTCTTCATGGCCATGGAGCACTACCCCATGACGGAGGAGTTCGAGAACGTGCTGAGCGTGGGGAACCTGGTAGGGAGCTCCATCCCTCCCCTCTCGAGCCCAGCAGCCCCAGCCCCATCCCGGAGGGCAGATCCCGCTCCGCTGCTGTGTGAAACACCCCGGCTGCTGACAAAGCACTGCAGGGCTCTCCACAGCACAGAGGGACAGAGGGATGGCCCAGACCGATGCGGGATTGGGATCCATCCTTCCCTGCTCCTCTCCTGCTCAGTCCCTGCCTGGCTCGGTGCATCCTGAGCCGCCCTCCGCGTCACAACCCCGCTGCCAGCCCTGGGTGACACCACAGCGTCCCTGAAGCGTTGGGTGGCCACGGGGCAGAGCAGAGGGTGCTCCAGATTGTGGGCACAAACAGGCCCCCCGTGAGCAGGAAGCAACAATGCAGCATTAAAATTAATAGCAAGCAGGGATTTGCCCAGAGGAATCGTTGCAAACCTCAGCTGTCCTGGTTTTACAGGAGCATTTAGTGGCTGCTCCTGCTTGGAGCTGGCAACGAATGGCTCTAGCTGGGTGGATCTGTCGGTGGGACGAGCCCGGGAGCGCCCTGGCAGCGATGGGAGACGCACTAAAGAATGGCAGAGCTCCCATCCCCTCTGCTGCCGCTTTGGCCCGCTCCAGACCTGCCGGGGCCTCTGGAAGCGCAGCCCTGGAGTGACAGATGCCGGGCGGGCCGGGCTCCGGTTTCATTCAGGAAATACAAGGGGATTAATGGGCCGGTGCTCAAGGCACGGCCGGGCTGCGGCGGCTCCAGCCCTCCCTTCCAGCCAGGAGCGGAGTCCGGCCGCAGCCCCGCGGGAATGATGTGCCGGGGCAGGGCCCGGTGGGGACGGGAGCAGGCGGCGGAGATGCCGCTGAGGCCGGGCTCCCCACACATGCCCTGCTGTGCCCGCGGTGGGAGCTGCGGCGCTGCTGCCTGCGCCAGCGCGGGGCGTAGAGGACAAGGGCAGGGATCAGCCGGCAGGAGCAGGACGGGCGATGTTCGTGGGCTGCCGTGCAAGCGACATGTGGGGATCATCCCCCGCACACTGGAGCAGGACCGGGGACATTGGTGGGCTGGCATGCTGGGGACACGTGGGGACAGTCTCCTGGGAAACTGGAGCAGGACGAGGGATGTTGGTGGCCTGCCGTGCAAAGGACACGTGGGGACAATCCCCTGGGATGCAGCTGCAGGAGCAGGACAGGAACATTTGTGGGCTGGCATGGAAGGGACACGTGTGGACAATCCCCTGGGATACTGCAGCAGGACAGGGGACATTTGTGGGCTGGCATGCAAAGGACATGTGGGGACAACCTCCGGGATGCAGGAGCAGCGGCCTCCCTGCTGCTCCTCCCTGCTCAGTGAGGGACAGCCCTGTCCCAACACCATCCCCTGCCAGGGCAGGTCTGTCCCAGGACCCTCTGCACGTGCTGTGCCGTGGAATTGCAGCAGGGATGTCAATTGTCACCTGGCTGAGCCCTCTCTGCAGTGACACAATACTGCAGCTGCTGTTGTGGTCCCAGGAAAGGAGCAGTGTGTAAAATCCAGCTCAGCTGTCACAGGCCTCAGGGAGGGACAGGGGCAGCCCAGGAGCAGCCCAGTTCCCAGTGCTGGGCATCTGTGATTTCCCAGTCATTCCAAAGGCGTCTCTTTGCCAAGGAAATAGTATTTTTAATTTCCAGTTGCCAGCACTCCACCTTCGTGTCCCTCCAGAGGAATCAGTCACCAGTATTCCCAGTCTGGCCTCACCAGCCACACTGGGCAGCGTCTGGGAAGCTTGTTCCCATCTGGGACTGGCCCGGACAGGGTGAAATGCTTTGGGAATGCACCAAAAAAGAGGGATGCTGCCCACCCCACAGCTCAGCACTGGTTTATGAACAAGGCTGCTGCTTCCCACAGGTCTTCACAGGGATCTTCACAGCAGAGATGGTCCTGAAGCTCATTGCTCTGGATCCCTATGAGTATTTCCAGCAGGGCTGGAACATCTTCGACAGCTTCATCGTCACTCTGAGCCTGGTGGAGCTGGGCTTGGCCAACGTGCAGGGGCTCTCCGTGCTCCGCTCCTTCCGCCTGGTACGTGCCAGGGGACGCCTGGGCGGTGACAGGGACAGGGTGGGGGTGATTGTTCAGCCTCCTTCATGGTGGAGGCTCAGCTTGGGAGGGACCAGCTTGGCCCCGTTAAAGATAAGACTGAGTCAAGTTAAATATTCAGGGAAGTCGGAGTCGGAGCAGTTGGGGGTTTAACCCATCCTGCCGTGATCAAACAGCCCTGGCAGGGTCAAATGGCAGTGCCACAGCCTTGCTGGCACCTTGTGGCACCCCCAGCCACCCCCCTTCTCTCCTTGCCCCCCACAGCTCAGGGTTTTCAAGCTGGCCAAGTCCTGGCCCACCCTCAACATGCTCATCAAGATCATCGGCAACTCCGTGGGCGCCCTGGGCAACCTCACGCTGGTTCTGGCCATCATCGTCTTCATCTTCGCCGTGGTGGGGATGCAGCTCTTCGGCAAGAGCTACATCGAGTGCGTGTGCAAGATCTCCGTGGACTGCACCCTGCCCCGCTGGCACATGAATGACTTCTTCCACTCCTTCCTCATCGTCTTCCGCATCCTCTGCGGGGAGTGGATCGAGACCATGTGGGACTGCATGGAGGTGGCCGGCCAGACCATGTGCCTCATCGTCTTCATGATGGTCATGGTCATCGGGAACCTCGTGGTGAGGCTGGGGCAGGGACAGAGGGGGTTGTGGGGTGGGGACACCTCTGTCCAGCTCAGCCTTTCCACAGGGCTGTGCCCCTGGGCAGGGTCTGGTTGGAGCTGCAGGGAGCACAGGGATTCTCCTCCCTCCCCAGGCCCTTGGGATGGGCCATGTCCGCTCTGTGTGAAACAGAGAGAGAAATGATTCCTGAGGGACTTCCAGCTGAAACCGGACCAGGAACTGGGGGGGAACTGAGGCACAGAAAAAAAATAGGCTTTAGGCAGAGGCAGGAGCAACTCTGGGATAAAACACAGCCCAGCTTCAAGCTACCCTGTGTCTTCCACTTGGCTTTTCCAGCTTTCCTGCCCCATTTCCCACCCTCCTGATGAGACAGAGCTCCATGCATGCATCCCTTCATCCCTCCATCCCTCCATCCCTCCATCCACCCATCCACCCATCCATCCATCCATCCATCCCTCCATCCCTCCATCCATCCATCATCCATCCATCCATCATTCATCCATCCATCCATCCATCCATCATCCATCCATCCATCCACCCATCCACCCATCATCCATCCATCCATCCATCCACCCATCCACCCATCATCCATCCATCCATCCATCCACCATCCATCCATCCATCATCCATCCATCCATCCATCCATCCATCCATCCATCCATCATCCATCCATCCATCCATCATCCACCCATCATCCATCCATCCATCCACCATCCATCCATCATCCATCCATCCATCCATCATCCACCCATCATCCATCCATCATCCATCCACCCATCCATCCATCCATCCATCCACCCATCCATCCACCCATCCATCCATCATCCATCCACCCATCCATCCATCCATCCATCCACCATCCATCCACCCATCCATCCATCATCCATCCATCATCCATCCATCCATCCATCATCCATCCATCCATCCATCCATCCATCCATCCACCCATCCATCCACCCATCCATCCATCATCCATCCACCCATCCATCCATCCATCCATCATCCATCCACCCATCCATCCATCCATCCATCATCCATCCACCCATCCATCCATCCATCCATCATCCATCCACCCATCCATCCATCCATCCATCATCCATCCACCCATCCATCCATCCCACCCTTTGCTCCAGGTGCTTTAGGGAGCAGCCTCCCCCGGCCCCTGCAAGGCTCCTGCAGATCCCCAACCTCTCCCGTCCTCACCGTGCTCCGGGTGGCAGCTGGTGATGCCCGCCCTCCTTCCCTGTGTCTCTGGGACCCCCTGCTCCCCTCACCCCATCCTGCCCCCCTCACCCCATCCTGCCCCCCTCACCCCATCCTGCCCCCGCCCTCCCCGCTCCCCGCGCCTGCCTGTGCTGCCTGAGCTACAGGTTTGCGAGTTCCAGGCGAGCGTGAAATCCTTTCTAAACTTGGTAACCCCATGGCTGGCAGCTCTGGAGCCTGTTTTGCAGCCTGCGTGGGCCCTGCTCTCCCTTCTTGAGGAGCAGGACAGGGGAGGGAAGCGTCCAGTCGCTCCTATTACTTGCCGGGATTGTGTAATCCCTTTGGAATTTGCTTTGAAAAACTATCTGCCCCCGGGAGCTGCTGACCCCTGTTCCCAGGGAGGCTCTGAAAGGAGCCCGGGGAGAAACCCAGAGCAGCCCCCGGCTCGGGTCAGCTTGGAGTGTCCCACTTTGAGGGCTGAAATTTGGGATTTGGGTGCCTCTTGGGTTCCCCAGCTCATGCCAGGGATTTGGGGCTTTGAAGGGAGAGCCCCTGGCTGCAGACCTTGCCCCAGGCCTGTGCTGAGCAGTGCTGGGCAAACGAGGCTGCCCATCTCCCACCAGTCAGCAAAGGTTTGTGATGCCACCTTTCCAGGGGGCTGTAAGGCTGGGTCAGGCTGCAAATCCCCCATAAGGGCCCCCGTAAGGAGCAGGAGCCTCTCCAGAACCATCTGCAGGGAGCGCAGGAGTTTGGACTGGGAATCACAGCTGGGGCTCCCTGCAGAGCCCTCCCAAAAGGGGCTCTGGAAAGTTTTGCTCTTCTGGAGCTCATTTTTGGAGTAGCACAGTCCATGCACCTCTCCAGGAGACTGCTCTGGAGAAGACACGGGGGAAGCACAATTTCCCCTGGTGGGGTCAGTGACAGCCCTCCCAGAGGTGCAGGTGTCCCCTATCCCAGAGGTGTGGGTGTCCCCATCCCAGAGTTGTGGGTGTCCCTGTCCCAGAGGTGCAGGTGTCCCCATCCCAGAGGTGTGGGTGTCCCCATCCCAGAGGTGTGGGTGTCCCTGTCCCAGCGGTGTGGGTGTCCCCATCCCAGCAGTGTGGGTGTCCCTATCCCAGAGGTGTGGGTGTCCCCATCCCAGAGGTGTGAGTGTCCCCATCCCAGAGGTGTGGGTGTCCCTATCCCAGAGGTGTGGGCGTCCCTGTCCCAGAGGTGTGGGTGTCCCCATCCCAGAGGTGTGGGTGTCCCTGTCCCAGAGGTGTGGGCGTCCCTGTCCCAGAGGTGTGAGTGTCCCCATCCCAGAGGTGTGGGTGTCCCTGTCCCAGAGGTGTGGGTGTCCCCGTCCCAGCGGTGTGGGTGTCCCCATCCCAGAGGTGTGAGTGTCCCCGTCCCAGAGGTGTGGGTGTCCCTGTCCCAGCAGTGTGGGTGTCCCCGTCCCAGAGGTGTGGGTGTCCCCGTCCCAGAGGTGTGGGTGTCCCTATCCCAGAGGTGTGGGTGTCCCTGTCCCAGAGGTGTGAGTGTCCCCTATCCCAGAGGTGTGAGTGTCCCCATCCCAGAGGTGCAGGTGTCCCCATCCCAGAGGTGTGGGTGTCCCTGTCCCAGCAGTGTGGGTGTCCCCGTCCCAGAGGTGTGGGTGTCCCTGTCCCAGAGGTGTGAGTGTCCCCATCCCAGAGGTGCAAGTGTCCCCATCCCAGAGGTGTGGGTGTCCCTGTCCCAGAGGTGTGGGTGTCCCTATCCCAGAGGTGTGGGTGTCCCCATCCCAGAGGTGTGGGTGTCCCCGTCCCAGAGGTGTGGGTGTCCCTGTCCCAGAGGTGTGGGTGTCCCTGTCCCAGAGGTGCGAGTGTCCCCGTCCCAGAGGTGCGAGTGTCCCCATCCCAGAGGTGCAGGTGTCCCCTCCCGGAGCTGCACCCCAGCCCTTGGGGCAGCTCTGCAATTCCTGCCCGGGCCCCATTTCCAGCCCGGCAGAGAAACACGGAGTACAAACACGGCCAGAGCCCTCAGTGCCCTCCTCCTCCTCCTCTGCCAGGCTCTCGTGGCCGTGCCTCAGGTATTTCCGAGCCCTGGAGCCCGTCCCAGCGGCTCCCGAGTATCTCCCTGCAGGGAGGCGTGTGTTTCTCCGCGCTTCCCGTGCGCAGGAAGAAGGTGACCCGTCCTTTGCTCTTAATGACACTTTGAGCATTTCCTTTGGGGTTATTCAGGGAAAAGGGAGGAAGTCAGTCGGGTGACAAGGTAACGGAGTCCTGTCCAACAAAGACAGAGCCAGCGGCACCCATTAACTGTAACTGGTACTTAACGGGGGCATTCAACTGCTGGGCCCGCGGGGATTTATTTAAAGACGTGGTTTAAGGCACATGGCATGAGCCATGCGAAAACAGCAGTGTCCTTGGATAGCAGCTAATTCCCGTCTCAGATGCGCTGCTGGCACCGCACGGCACGGCACAAACACCGACAGCTGTGGGCTGCGTCTGTCCCTGCTCCGCTCCACGGGGGTGCCTGTCCCACTCCTCTGCTCCCGAGCTGCTCCAGGTTCCTGGCAGGCAGCAACCCCAGCTGTGCCAGGAGAGGCTGTGGTGGGGTCCAGTCACGTTTCGGGACGGTGAAGTAGAAGGGGAAGCACACGAGCCCATGCTTGGCGTTCTACAGAGCATTTACTGGCTCCTGCTGAGGTGGAACATTGCTTTGATGGAGCAGAGCAGTGTCGGGGACACAGGGGTGGGGTCACAGCTGGGCTTCAGGCTCCTCCATGGCTCCAGGGTGTGGGAGACCCTCGGGAACTTGCTGGGCATCTGAGCTACCAAAGCCAGGGAAGAGGAGAGGAGAGGAGAGGAGAGGAGAGGAGAGGAGAGGAGAGGAGAGGAGAGGAGAGGAGAGGAGAGGAGAGGAGAGGAGAGGAGAGGAGAGGAGAGGAGAGGAGAGGAGAGGAGAGGAGAGGAGAGGAGAGGAGAGGAGAGGAGAGGAGAGGAGAGGAGAGGAGAGGAGAGGAGAGGAGAGGAGAGGAGAGGAGAGGAGAGGAGAGGAGAGGAGAGGAGAGGAGAGGAGAGGAGGAGAGGAAGATTGGCAGCTGAGAGGACAAGCAGGAGGTTTCATTCTGGGGAGAGAAGGAACATAATCACAGAATCATGGAATCCCAGACTGGTTTGGGTTGGAAGGGACATTAAGGAGCACTCAGACCCACCCCCTGCCATGGCAGGGACACCCTCCACTGTCCCAGGCTGCTCCAAGCGCTGCCCATCCTGGCCTTGGGCACTGCCAGGGATGGGGCAGCCGCAAGAGCTGAGTTGCATCCCTGGGGGTGGTGGGGAGAAACACCAGAGGGTTGGGGAGTCTCCCATGGGATTCCTGGAGCTCCAAGAGACCAAGGGAAGGGGCACACTCATGGATCCACAGCAGAGCTTGAGAGGAGCTGAAACCATGACTGGCATCCTTGCAGAGGGATCTGGAGCACTGTGGGGCCCAGGGTGAGGTTGAAGGCATCAGAGCCCGGGGGGTTTGAGAAGAAGCATGTCCATGTCCTCCAGGAACTGGGACTGGCCCCTCTGCAGTCCCCAGAGCCAGTGAGGGCAGGGCAGAGCCCATGAGACACTCCATGAAGGGGTTTCTCCACAGCCACGAGTGATCCCTGCAGCTCCACAGGGACACCCCGAGGCTCAGGACCTGCTGGACCTCAGGGCTGGCGTTTGCTTTGTCCCCCCAGGTGCTAAACCTGTTCCTGGCTCTGCTGCTGAGCTCCTTCAGCGCCGACAGCCTGGCGGCATCGGACGATGACGGGGAGATGAACAACCTGCAGATCGCCATCGGCCGCATCACCCGCGGCATCGCCTTCGCCAAGGCCGCGCTCCTCGGGCTGCTCCGCCGCCTCTGGAAGGGCAAGAAGGTGGCACCAGAGGAGGAGCAGGACCCCAGTAAAAGGGACAACTCCGTGCTCAACCACGTGGACTCGGCCCTGGAGCCCAAGTCGGGGTACCTGGACGGCATCACGGGCAAGGAGCACATTTTCATGGACGAGCTGGACCACATGAATTTCATCAACAACCCCAACCTGACGGTGCAGGTCCCCATCGCCTCGGAGGAGTCCGACCTCTATGAGGAGACCAGCACCCAGTCCGACACCGAGGACACCGCCAAGGTCAGGAAGGCGGGTGGAAGGGAAGGGTTTCACCCCAAAACTGGGACTGGCCCGTTCTTGCTGTGCTGCCCAAAGAATGACGCTGGTTTGGGTCGCTTTTAGCTTTCTCACAGGGCGTGGCATGGCCAAACTTGGCGTTTTCCCAGCTGGCATTTCCCAGTGTAAGCTGGAGCAGGAGGGGAGGGTCCAAGCAGGGCTTGGGTCTGATTTGGGTCAGACTGTGGGGTTCCTGCCGGTGCCAGGGGGCCCCACTGCACCACAGGGGCAGTGCAAGGGTCAGAGCGCTCACTTTGGGGTTAAAGATGTTCCAGAGGAATCCGATGCCAGGAAATCTGCTGATGGCACTATCATTGGATCCACTGCTAATGCCTCGGAAAGCATCATCCTGGGGGGGCCTGAACCAGATGGAGGAGCTTAGCAGGGGTGAATATGAAGCCAGGGATGTGGGATCCAAAGCTGAGACAGCTGAGTTCAGTCTCCAGGACACTGCTGGGTCCACTGTGAGGGTGGCAGGGGGACAAAAAACTTGGGGAGACCCAAGTGGACACAAAAGGGTGGTGGTGTGGTGGGAAATTACTGCTCACTCCAAGGTCCTGGGGACACAAGGGGCGGCTGGATGGGACAGGAGCAGGTGCATCAGCCTGGGAAGGGGATTTGTTTGGACAAGAGGACAGCTCTGAGCAGGGATTTGTCATGACTGGATGGCAAATGTGTGCCCAGGAGCTGAGGGAACTCGGAAAGCTCCATCCCAACCAGCCCTGCCAGGTCCAGGAGGCATCTGGTGTGCTGAACACCTGGGTGGGACCGCACAGGGAGCCCCAAGAAAGGCTGGAAAATGAAGCAGGGCTCTCAAAACTGCAGAGCCCCTCAGCTCCCTCCCTCTGCAGGCTCCTCACAGCTCAGCACGGTGACAGGGCCCAGCCTGGCACAAGGTGGGGCAAGGAGAGGGGACAATCCTGACTGTTCAGTGTTACATGGGACAACAGGGGGGCTTCAGCATTTGGGGTGCAGGAGGGGGACAGGAGGAGAGGTGGGGCATCGTCACTGCCAAGCCCTACAGAGGGGACAAACTTGCACGGAGCACCTTGGTCAAGGGAATGGGCCGGGGGGTGGCTGCTCTCAGTTCCCTCAGTGTTGGCACCAGGAAAGATGAGAGCTGGCATTTCCCCCCTGACATTCCCTGCCACAGCCCCAGTCCCACAGCAGCAGTGCCCAGCGCCCTGGGTGCACTGCAGAGGTGATGCCAATGCCAGCCTGGCCACGATGGGAGAGGACACCCGGGGTCCCCGTGGACCCCAGCTCCCTGTCACCACAAAGTGCATCCCAGTGGGTGGGAAAACCTTGGTGTGCAGTCATTGGAGCCATCCTGGCACAGCTCCGGGCTTGAGGGTGCGTTCAGCTGACAGCACCAAACACTGCATGGAAAAACTCTGAGCCATCCCTGGCTGCTCAGCACCTGCAGTGGGCAAAGGGCACCTCCCAACCAGTAAATACCAGTTCAGCCCATCGGGGCTGTTGGGTCTGGTGCCTAAAGTTGGTCAAAGCTGACTCAGATGGGAGCCAAGGGGGTGCATTAAAAACAGGGGGAATGATGGGCTGCGATTTATCGTGGAATCACAGATTATTCAGATTGGTGAGAGTCTCAAAGACTCAAATTCCAGTCCCCTTCCACTGTCCCAGGCTGCTCCAAGCCCCAGTGTCCAGCCTGGCCTTGGGCACTGCCAGGGATCCAGGGGCAGCCACAGCTGCTCTGGGCACCCTGTGCCAGGCCCTGCCCACCCTGCCAGGGAACAATTCCTGCCCAATCTCCCATCCAGCCCTGCCCTGGGCACTGGAAGCCATTCCCTGTGTCCTGTCCCTCCATCCCTTGTCCCCAGTCCCTCTCCTGGAGCCCCTTTAGGCCCTGGAAGGGCTCTGAGCTCTCCCTGGATCCTTCCATTCCCCAGGCTGAACACCCCCAGCCTGTCTGTACAAGCTGAAATGTCAATTAGCAATCAGGTGCTAATTGTCGGGAGCCCTGCGCCGTTCCCGGGGGTTGGTGCCAGCCGGGAGCGTTCACACGCCGGGGATCAGCTCCAGATGGAGCCAGAGCCCCGCACACCGCCCGCTCCGGGGACGCTCCCACCGCCACGGTCCCAAACCGCGGGGGCTTCTCCACACGGGCAGCTCCGACGACGCTGATAAATCCTCTCCACTTCCAGAGCTGCTCCTTTCCAAGGAAAAGCTCTTTTTCGGGGAAATGACAGCGGCAGGATCATCGCAGCTGCAGTTTTGCGTCTCGCGGTTGATTTTTCTTTGCAGCTGGAAGCAGTGAGGAGGTGCCAGCCTGGTCTGTGGCTCTGCAGGATCGGTGCAGGGGCTCAGGGCTCCTGCAGGGGCTTTTTCCATGGGGGTCCCATCCTGCTGGGCAGGGTGATGTGTCCTGGGATGCTCCAGGTGTGGTGCAGTGGAGCTGAGGGAGCTGGGAAGGGGCTGAGCCTGGAGAAAAGGAGCTCAGTGGGACCTTGTGGCTCTGCACAGCTCCTGACAGGAGGGGACAGCTGGGGGGGGTCGGGCTCTGCTCCCAGGAACAGGGACAGGAGGAGAGGGAACGGCCTCAGACTGGGCCAGGGGAGGTTTGGGTTGGAGATTAAGGAAAATTTCTTTACTAAAAGCGTTGCCCATCGCTGGCACAGCTGCCCAGGGCAGGGGTGGAGTCCCCATACCTGGGGGTGTTTAAAAGCCCCATGGATGTGGCACTTGGGGACATGGGTCAGTGGTGGCCTTGGCCCTGCTGGACTCGATGGTCTTGGAAGCCTTTTCCAACCTGGACAGTTCTCAGGGCTGTGGATTATGGGGTCACGGGCTGAGTCAGGGTGTGCAGCACGGAGGATGGGAAAGCCCTGGATTGGGGGAAAGCCCCAGCCAGGCAGGAGATGCTGTGCCAGGTGTGTGACGGGAATTGCTCTCCAAACCTGCTGGTCTCAGGTGTGGAAGGGCTCAGGGACCCCCAGGAATGGCTTTTATCCTTGTCCCCACCCAGGAGAACCTGCCCTGAGCTGCACCCACAGAACCCCGGGTTCCGTGGGGCCTTTTAGGCCTTCCCCCCACCTCCAGGGCAGGTGCACTGGTTTGTCCCCACCTTCACCCTTTGTAAGGCTGTCCTGGAGGCAGATGGCTCCTGCGTGTCCTTCCCTGGGGTCACAGCTTGCCTGGCTCCTGCTGAGACTCTCTAATCCCCCTGTCCCTCCTGTCCCTCCCCCTGGCCTCAGCTGAGGGTGGTCCCGGTGATCCTTGAGAGCCACCAGCCGAGAGCTGGTGCCACCTGTGCTGCTGTGTCCTCTCCTGCACGTCCCCAAAGGACCCCAAAGGTCCCCCACAGCAACACCTCACGCACACGTGGCTGTGGCCCCTGAAGCTGTGGGCAGTGACGGTGCCTCAGTTTACCCCAAAGGCTTTTCCCTGATTTTGGCGGATGGAGCAGCTGCTTTGTGGGTTACCAAAAGCAGGAGCAGCCTGATGGGAGGAATATCTCCTTCCCATGTAATCCAACACCTTCCTGTGCAGGAAATACCCATCCTGGATCCTCTGGTTCCTGCTGCTCCCAGGTGGGAGAGGCAGGGCTGGGGATCTGCTCCTTCCTCAAGTGTTGCACGAGGGTTTCTCAGAAAGCCAAAAAAAACTCATGGAGGAAAGAGAGTCCCAGGGGCTTGCCAAGGTTTTCTCTTGTCATCAGCCCCTCTGGCCTTGCTGGGTGGTGTCTGGGAAGGCAGCCAGGCTGAGCTGTGGAGCAGGATGGAGCTGGAGAGAGGTATTTGGGATGCAGGTTTTGAGCTTGGGTGAACCTCGGGCTGAGGGCCCTTCAGCACGAGCCGAGCCAGAGGGAGGAGAGAGGAGACGCTGCTTGGGTCTGCACCAAAGGGCGGCTCGGCAGAGCAGTTCTTGGATGGGACACAGAGGAGGAGGAGGTGGTGAGAAAATCAGCCTGAGGTGGTGGCACAGGTGGATGGGAGATGGAGCTGCTGTGCTGGAGGAAGGCTGGCACCGGGGAACCTTTTGTTCCTCTGAGCCTGGATGAAAAGCAAAGCTCAGGTACAAAGAATCCTCCAAGGTTCTCAGCCCTGGATGATTCAACCCTCCATAGGAGGGGACTCGGAGCCTCCTCCAAACAACGGGGTCCCACCACCCATCTGGTCCTGCCTGGGCTCTCTGGGGCAGGAGGAGCATGGCTGGAGGCAGCCAAAGCCCAGAAGCCTGGCCTGAATGGGTGTCCCTCTGCAGAACCCCCTGTCCAGCGACAACGCCTCATCCGTGTGCAGCACGGTGGATTACAAACCCCCCGCGCCCGAGGAGGAGGAGGTGGCAGAAGTGGCTGAGGAGAGCAACGAGCCCGAGGAGTGTTTCACTGAAGGTGAGGGACAGAGCAGGGCCGGAGACCCTGTGGACAGGGGAGATGGGTGTGGAGAGGGGAAGATGGGGGCGCAGGGGCCACTGCCAACCAGTTCTTGCAGCACAGGGACCCCCAGGCTCCCTGAGCTCAGCCCCAGCTCCAAATCCTCCTGTACCACCACAGAGACGATCCCCATGGAGCTCCCCTCGTGCACCCCTAAGCCCAGCAGGATCCTGGTCCAACTTCCACCAGGGAGGGTTTAAAATGCCAATAAAACTGGGAATCGTGGGAACGCCCTGGCCAGGAGTGACCCCCAGCCCTGTGTCCCCAGGCTGTGTGAAGAGGTTCCCCTGCCTCTATGTGGACATCACCAGTGAGAAGGGGAGGATTTGGTGGAACCTCAGGAAAACCTGCTTCCGCATCGTGGAGCACGACTGGTTTGAGACCTTCATCGTCTTCATGATCCTCCTCAGCAGCGGGGCACTGGTAGGTCCCACCTTTCCCATCCCAAGGGCTCTGCAGCAGCTTCCCAGCCTGGGGGGGTGCCCAGGGAGGTGACAGAGCCCAGGCTCTGGGCATCTCCTGTGCCAGATAATCCAGCTGTGGGCAGATGTTTGATTTCAAACCCCATTTAGCTCAGATTTAACATCCTCTGGGAGTGCTGGTACCCCCCCGGTCACCCTCCCCAGCATCCCTGGGCCATCACCCACGGGCTGTGGTCCATGGGCTCGAGGGGGTGCCACTGCCTACAGCCCCCACTCCTGCTCTTATGCCAGCTATGAACATCTGAACCATTTACTGAGCTTCGTGTGGTTCCTCATTTCACCATCACCAGCTGTCAGGAGGCGCTTGACAAACAGTTCATGGTTCTTATTTTGCTGTTCAGCACCTCCATCAGTGCCTGGTGCCCCTCTCAGAACCTGGATGTTCCATTAAACCAACCTAATTAATTATCTGTGTTGGCCTGATGCTCTTCTCCGAGTGTTTGGGCTGGATTTAACCCAGGAAATATCAACTTCTCTGCAGGTTTGGAGGTGAAGAGAGAGGGAAGGAGAACAGAGGGACTGAGAGGGTTTTCAGACACACTTTACACGTCTGCAGCTCGCTCTGAGGTGGTTTGGGGATGTCTGAGGTTGTTGCTGGTGCAGGAATTGAAAGCTGTGCTACAGGAGCTGTGCAACACCTGTGACCACAGCCCTGCCTCTGAGCGCTTACTCAGCACGTGGGTGTAGCACACACCCAGACTCCTCAGGGCATTCTCAAAACTCCCAAAGTATCCCAGGGTGTGGGTTGGTGTCCTGGGATTTCAGCTGAGACCCCTGGGAATTGGATGCAGCTGGATTTTGGCTCTGCTTTGGGTCCAACCCCACCAAGCCAACAGGGACTTGCAAACAGGAGCTGGACCCCACGTTGGTCAGGTCCTCATGGATCAACCTTCCTTGGGCTCCCGGCAGCCCCAGCCCTGGGAAAGCAGGGAGATGCCAACATGGATGTACTCTGGGATACCACAGGTCCCATGGAAGGATGATGTCACGTAGCTCCGTGGGGTGCGCGGAGTTTTCCATGGAAGGATGATGTCACATATCTCCATGGGTTTTCCATGGAAGGATGATGTCACATATCTCCATGGGTTTTCCATGGAAGCATGATGTCACATATCTCCATGGGTTTTCCATGGAAGGATGATGTCACATATCTCCATGGGTTTTCCATGGAAGCATGATGTCACGTAGCTCCGTGGGTTTTTCCATGGAAGGATGATGTCACGTAGCTCCGTGGGTTTTTCCATGGAAGGATGATGTCACATATCTCCATGGGTTTTCCATGGAAGGATGATGTCACATATCTCCACGGGTTTTCCATGGAAGGATGATGTCACATATCTGCATGGGTTTTCCATGGAAGGATGATGTCACGTAGCTCCGTGGGGTTTTCCATGGAAGGATGATGTCACGTAGCTCCATGGGGTTTTCCATGGAAGGATGATGTCACGTAGCTCCGTGGGGTTTTCCATGGAAGGATGACATCACGTAGCTCCGTGGGGTTTTCCATGGAAGGATGATGTCACGTAGCTCCGTGGGGTTTTCCATGGAAGGATGATGTCACGTAGCTCCGTGGGGTTTTCCATGGAAGGATGATGTCACATATCTCCATGGGTTTTCCATGGAAGGATGATGTCACGTAGCTCCATGGGTTTTTCCATGGAAGGATGACTGTCACGTAGCTCCGTGCCCCTTGCAGGCTTTCGAGGACATCTACATCGAGCAGCGCAAGGTGATCCGCACCATCCTGGAATACGCAGACAAGGTCTTCTCCTACATCTTTGTCATCGAGATGCTGCTCAAGTGGGTGGCCTATGGCTTCAAGGTGTACTTCACCAACGCCTGGTGCTGGCTGGATTTCCTCATCGTGGATGTACGTGATGAGCAGGGCCAGGCCAAGGGGCCTGGGGGTGTTTAGGGGCTGCTGTAAATGAGCCCAGGTTGTATTTCAGAGGCTAAAGGGGAGGCTGTGGAATGAGGGCTTACACCATTATTTAAAATAATGGCCCCCCACGGGAAGGAACACTTCATTCCAGGTTGCAGGAACCTTTCAAACCCTTCTGGTTTACACCCAAGCCAAGAAGAGCCCCTGCAGTTCCACCAAGCCCAGTAGAGCTGTGAAGGGACACAGAGTCTCCAAAACGGTCCGTGACAGAGCCATCTGTCCTTTCTGTGCCCCACATCAATCCCACCTCACATTCAAGAGGTGCCATCCTGCCCCATCCCTGGCAGTGCCCAAGGCCAGGTTGGAGCAGCCTGGGACAGTGGGAGGTGTCCCTGCCATGGCAGGAGGTGGGACTGGATGGGCTTTAAGGTCCCTTCCACCCCAAACCAGTCTGGAATTCTGTGACCCCTGAGGTGTCTGGTCCCCCAAGGACTCAATGTCTGTGTGTCTCCCCAGCCTGAGGGACTGGGGAGAGAGGGAAGGGCAGGAGCTGCGGTTGTGTTTCCACCTGAGGTGCTGCTGGTCACTTGGGCTGCTCCTTACAGGTGTCTCTGGTCAGCCTGACAGCCAACTGGCTGGGATACTCGGAGCTGGGAGCCATCAAATCCCTGCGGACACTGAGGGCTCTGCGACCTCTGCGTGCTCTGTCCCGGTTTGAGGGCATGAGGGTAAGTGTGTCCCCCTGCACTGCTGGCCCTGACAGGGACATGAGTGCCTTCAGCAGTCCCCTACATCACGGACATCCCAGTTGGTTTTCAGGGGCCTCCAGATGGTGGGATCAATGCTCAGGTACCTTTGGTCCAGTCTGACCTCACTCAGTGCTGCTGGGGACGGCAAGGTTGGGGCATGGGGACATGAAGGTTCCGTCCAGGTCCCTCAAGGTTTTTTCTCTCCTTGCAGGTGGTGGTGAATGCCCTGCTGGGAGCCATCCCCTCCATCATGAACGTCCTGCTGGTCTGCCTCATCTTCTGGCTGATCTTCAGCATCATGGGGGTGAACCTGTTTGCAGGGAAGTACTACAGGTGTGTCAACACCACCACGGGCGAGCTCTTCCACATCGACGAGGTCAACAACAAGAGCGACTGCATGGCCCTGCTCTACAGCAACGAGGTCAGATGGGTCAATGTCAAGGTCAACTTCGACAACGTGGGCTTGGGATACCTGTCCCTGCTGCAGGTGGTACGTCACGACGTCGGGTGTCACCGTCCAAGACGCGTGGAGCAGGGCGGTGGGATGAGCACCAGGGCTGATGCTGGATGGGGTTTCTTAGCTGCTTCTTAGCACCAAAGCTGGTTTTTAACACCAAAAAAAGCCTTAGGAAGGGGTTTCCTCCTAGCCAAGGAGGAAAAGGGACAGGGTAGAAGATGGGAGGGGAAGGTGTCACCAGCAAACTGCTAGAGATGGGTGCAGATAGCACCAAAGCAGCCACTGCACAGCACGAGGTGCAGGAGTCAGGAGGGGAGGCTCTATCTTACCCCTGCGCCCCTTTGGAAAGTTCAGTCTGCTCCAGCCGTAGGTTGTGGGACTTTGTGTGGGGTGGGTGACAACTGGAAAAAGGGCGCACGTGTCCCCTGTGGGCGAACGCAGCCGGGTTCCACTGAACACCCCACAGCTGGCTGGGCCAGGCAGCAAAGAGGAACTGCTCACCACAGCTTGAGTAAAAATATAGGTGTGGGCTCCATTATGGGGCAGGCTGGGGCTACTCCCATCAAATCCAGGGGAACTGGTGGCTGCAGAATCGGAAAACAACCCCAGCTGATGACCCTGCTTCTAAATTCAGCTTCCTCTTCAGCCTTGTTGTTCCATCAGATTCAGGAAACAAGATGTGCAGACCTTTTGCTTAACAAATCAGCAGCAAAAGGCTGTAAGAGATGCAGTGGAGACCCTGTAAAAGATTTGGTGTAATCCCCACCCCGCTGGGATGGGAATTCAGCAGAACCAGAGGCAGGATATGGAAGTCAGGGCTAAGGAGATGGCACAGTTTGGGACTGGAAAGGAGGCGGTTGGCCCTGGCACAGCTCTGCCTTTGGGAAAATGACTTCGAAGTCAAGAGGAGAAGGGAGAAAAGAGTCAATTGCTTCTTTTCCTTCCCTTGTTTGCAGTGGTGTTTTGGGAAGTCACTGGTAGCCTCAGCCCCAGAATGGCCCATGGGAATTTCCATATTTCTGGGACATTTTTCCTGTGGATTCAACCCATGTTCCTCTCCTGCCATGCCCAGTAAGAACGTGGAGTGCTCAGAGCTAAACCCCAGACACGCACCCATCACCTTCCCTTTCCTCACAGCCCCAAACAACTCCCAGAAAATATTCTTCTCCACTGCCGCAGAATCACAAAATCCTTTATGTTGGAAAAACCTCCAAGTCTGAGCATTCCTGTTCCCACAGGCAACGTTCAAAGGCTGGATGGACATCATGTACGCGGCCGTGGACTCACGCGAGGTGAGGGGACACGCAGGGACACATTGCTGATTCCAGGGGTTGGAGTCCCCTTGGCAGACTGGGAACAGGATCCCAGAACTGAGGCTGGGATGGATCCTTGGCTACAGCATCACCTCTGGCTCTGCCTTTTGGTGCTGGTGGCTGCCTGCATCACACCCATGACTTCAGTCAGGACATGGGCTACAGGGTGGAGAAACCCCAAAATGTATCAGGTCATGGAATCCTAGCACAGTTTGTGTTGGAAGTGACCCTAAAAACCATCCAGTGCCTCCCCCTGCCATGGGCAGTGACACCTTCCACTATCTCAGGTTGCTCCAAGCTCTGTCCAGCCCAGCCTTGGACACCTGGGCAGCCAAAACATCCCCCTGCTGAGGTGCACATCCTCAAAAAGGACAGCCGTGTGTCCCTGTGGCACGCATGTCATTGTCACCTGCAGCCTGGCCCCACACTGGGCTCCCACCCTGCCCCACAGCTGGGGCTGAATCTGCTCCACTCAGCTTCTGTTCCAGGGGCCAAAATCCCTGTCCTGCCCCCACTGCTCCAGCCTGGAGGGCTCGTCCTTCTGCCTGCTGTGACGGGATGTGCCTGATGTGACGACCCCTCTAGCTGGGAAAGCTCATCCCATCCTGGAGAAAGTGCCTGGCTTGCCTTGAGCAATCAATGGGTGATGAGAACAGAGCAACCAGCATTTAACCATTGTGTTCAATGAGTTATTAAAAACCCCAAGTGTTTGAAGAGTGTTGTACAAAGGCTATTCCTATTGGGATCCATCCCCAGAAGAGTCTCCACCGCAGAAGGGGTTTCCTACTCTTCTCCAATCACACTGGGATTCACCCCACACACCCACAGGCCTGAAGGGGTGGTTTTCATTGCCTTTTTTTAGCACCCTTCCATCACCCTCTGAAAATCCCTCAGGCCTCTGCCCCACCCGGGGCAAACCAAAGCTGGTTTGGGAGAAAATCCTCCCTGTTCTGTCAAGAGCTTTCCTCAAAATGGGGGAAGCCAATGGAGTCACCTTGGGGTGTCTCTGGTCAAACACAGAACAGGATAAAGGGATGCTCCTTGGGATGAGGAGCGTTGTCCAGGGTTGTGGGGCTGTGTCACTCAACTGTGCTGGTGTGACAAATTAATTTTCCTTTCCCCTTTCCCCTTTCCCCTTTCCCCTTTCCCCTTTCCCCTTTCCCCTTTCCCCTTTCCCCTTTCCCCTTTCCCTTTCCTCTTTCCTTTCCTCTCTCAGATATATTTCAGCCCTTGGAATGCTGATTATTGGGAAGAAACTCATTTGCTCATTGATACCACTGCAGAGGATATCCTTTCCCATTCCCCAGCCCATGCTGTGGGATCAGGGGTCAGCATGTCCTTGGCCCTCAGTCAGTGTCACATGGATGTCCCTTCCCATCGCTGCTCCCATTGGGAACACACAGCCACCCCCTGGCTCTGTCCAAACACCACAAGCCCTTGTCTGGGGGCTTGGGGACACCTTTTTGGGACAGGGTCGGTCTCACATTTCCTGTCTCTCCTGGCCAGATTGAAGAGCAGCCACAGTACGAGATCAACCTCTACATGTACATCTACTTCGTCATCTTCATCATCTTCGGTGCCTTCTTCACCCTGAACCTCTTCATCGGCGTCATCATCGACAACTTCAACCAGCAGAAGAAAAAGATGAGTATTTCCCGGCCCCTGAGGTGCTGCTCTAGGCTGGAGGGGGCCAGCACAGCGGTGGGGTGATGGGACCAGGGCCACCATGCCTGGGACTAGGATGGATCCCAGGATCCTTATCCGTTAGTGCCCTTCTGCACTGAACAAGCAGCACGTGGAGCAGTGTCCTGGTCAGAGCAGTTACAGAGGACTTAATTTATGGGCGCAGAGGGAGGAAGCAAAGGGAGGCTGTGTTTTCTCTGGCCTGGGCCATCACTTTTATTTTCTTTTCCCATCCTGGGATCCTTTTCCCATGCCTGAGGTTGAGGCTCAACTTCTGCTTCCAAGCCACTAGCTCAGGACTGAGAGCCCGCAGCAGGGGCTGGGCAGAGGGTGTGCAGGGCCAAGCACACTGCTGGTGCTGTGCGAGCTCTGCAGGACACAGAGAGGACACCTCACTCCCAGCAGGATCTCTGAGGGGCTGGAGATACCTGGTGGGAAGGGACATGGTCAGGCACACTTGGTGGGAAGAGAATTCCTGAGACTAACAGCAATGATTCCCTTTATACTTTGGAGGCAAAGACATCTTCATGACAGAAGAGCAGAAGAAATACTACAATGCCATGAAAAAGCTGGGCTCCAAGAAACCCCAGAAGCCCATCCCCAGGCCAGCGGTATGTTGGGCTCATCCTCCTGGAGTGGAGCACACAGGGAAGGAACACCAGCTGTCCCAAAGGGAATGAGGAGGGTCCAGGGAAGACCCTTTGCCCCACTGTTACTCTTCAGACAAGACCTGGCCAAGAGGGCAAGGGCCATGATAGGGTTTCTTTTGGAGGAATTTGGGGTTTTTCCTACTTCGGCTGCCAGCTCCTCTCTGGAAGAGAGTTGGGCTCAGAGAAAGCTCAGCTTTCAAGCCCCCAGAAGGGACCCTGGTCAAGCCAAAACATTCTCAGCTGTGATCTGGGTTTTGTAGCCCTGCACAAGGGAGGTCCTTGCCACGTGTTAATTTGTGCCCTATTAGCTGTGGGTGTAATTAGCAAGTGACTGTGCCCTGTGCCCACTGCTCCTGGCGTGGCGTTCCCGGTGTGCTCCATCCTGAGAGGTGCTGAGAATCCTCCCCCCATAACCTTTGGGGCTGTGAGAGCTGTGCTGGCCACAATCCTGAGGTTTCCCACACTTCTAAATATGGTTCCTTCTTCTCTTTCTGTTCTGTTTTTGTTCTGTTGTGCCTGTCCCGTGTTCCCACCTCTTCTCTGGCGCTCCATCGTCGCCTTCATTGCAGAACAAATTCCAAGGGAAGGTGTTTGACTTCGTTACCAAGCAAGTGTTCGACATCACCATCATGATCCTGATTTGCCTGAACATGGTGACCATGATGGTGGAAACAGATGACCAGAGCGAGCTCAAAACCTCTGTCCTCTACAAGATAAACCTGGTCTTCATCGTCATCTTCACCGGGGAGTGCGTGCTCAAGATGTTCGCCCTGCGCCACTACTTCTTCACTGTGGGCTGGAACATCTTCGACTTCGTGGTGGTCATCCTCTCCATCCTAGGTGAGTCCTGCTGCTCCCAGCAGTCCCTCAGGGATCCCACTGGACAATGAAGAGTGGAAGTGGCCTTACCAATCTACACCCACCGAGCTGTCACTGGACCCCGCTTGCACCCACCCCTTGAGAAGGGCCAAGCCAGCAGGACCCTGAGACACGACAGATGTGAGGCCACTCCAGGCCACCAGGCTGGGCGAGGGGCTGGGGATATCTCTGCTCCTCCTTGGTGTTATTTCCCTTGGTGTTCTCTTTCTCTGAAACAGGGCAGCCAGAATTTAATGTTTGGGTCTGTTAACCTGCTCAGAGGTTATTTTTTAATGTTTTCCCTGTCACTGGAGGAGCCATCAGGGGTGGCTTCACCTCACTGTGTCTGCCCAGACCGAGTGGAGCAGCTCCCCTTCACCTCCCGTTGGTGGCACAGAAAACTCATCTGTCCTTCATCCCTCCACAGGTATCGTCCTCTCGGACATCATCGAGAAGTACTTCGTGTCCCCCACCCTCTTCAGGGTCATCCGGCTGGCGAGGATCGGCCGCGTGCTCCGGCTGATCCGAGGAGCCAAAGGCATCCGGACGCTCCTCTTTGCCCTGATGATGTCCCTGCCGGCCCTGTTCAACATCGGCCTCCTGCTCTTCCTCGTCATGTTCATCTACTCCATCTTCGGGATGTCCAACTTTGCCTACGTCAAGAAGGAGTCGGGGATCGATGACATCTTTAACTTTGAAACCTTTGGGAACAGCATGATCTGCCTCTTCCAGATCACCACGTCAGCGGGCTGGGATGGGCTCCTCAACCCCATCCTCAACAGCGGCCCCCCGGACTGCGACCCCGAGCTGGAGAACCCCGGGAGTTCAGTGAAAGGAGACTGTGGGAATCCCTCCATCGGCATCTTCTTCTTCTGCAGCTACATCATCATCTCCTTCCTCATCGTGGTGAACATGTACATCGCCATCATCCTGGAGAACTTCAGTGTGGCCACGGAGGAGAGCAGCGAGCCCCTCTGCGAAGACGATTTTGAAATGTTTTATGAAACCTGGGAGAAGTTTGACCCAGACGCCACCCAGTTCATTGCCTACAGCACCCTGTCTGACTTTGTGGACACCTTGCAGGAGCCACTCAGAGTTCCCAAGCCCAACAAGATCAAACTCATCACCATGGATCTACCAATGGTTGCTGGGGACAAAATCCACTGCCTAGACATCCTCTTTGCCCTGACTAAGGAAGTGCTGGGAGACTCGGGAGAGATGGATGCCCTGAAGGCCACCATGGAGGAGAAGTTCATGGCTGCCAACCCCTCGAAGGTTTCCTATGAACCCATCACCACCACCCTGAAGAGGAAACAAGAGGAGGTCTGCGCTACCAAGATCCAGAGGGCTTTCCGGAGGTACCTCCTGAGGCGCTCGGTGAAGCAGGCGTCCTACATGTACAGGCACAGCCAGGACGCCCTGGGCGAGGACGCGCCCGAGAAGGAAGGGCTGATCGCCACCAGGATGCAGGAGATCTATGGGAACACTGGGACAGATGTGGAGACAGCCCCTGCCGTGCGCCTCGAGCCCATTCCCAGCTCAGAGACGCCCCAGGATGCTCCTGAGGAAGCACAGGTTTGGGTTAAGGAACGTGTGGTGAAAGAGTCGCTGGTGTAACGCGAGGAGATTCCACCTCTGGCCCAGCCTGAAGAGACTTCATTTGTATCTCCTGCTCAAAGCTCTTCCATGCACAGATCTCTAGATCTTAGATATTGAGCTAATTTCAGATATTTCA
Source organism: Hirundo rustica (assembly GCF_015227805.2). Classification (NCBI taxonomy): domain Eukaryota; kingdom Metazoa; phylum Chordata; class Aves; order Passeriformes; family Hirundinidae; genus Hirundo; species Hirundo rustica. The sequence goes on from NW_026690185.1 coordinate 64,016, forward strand.
AGCAACCACCTTGAGTTTCAAAGCAGGATCTCCTCCTGATCCTGGGTTTTACAGCCCACTGCACTTGCAAAGTGTTTAATTCTTTTTCTTATGAGAACTCAAATGTGAAATCTGTTGTCGGTGAAAGAGAAACAAGTTACTTTTGAAATTATCTCATCACGGTAACGATGGTTTTCAGGCATGAACAGAAGAGTATGGTTGTCCTTTCACTTAAAGTAATTATTTATTAATGTTATTTCACAATTAAGAGATTTTCCTGTATTTTATTCTTCCAGAGTGCAGCCAAGCAACCAGTGAAAGATGAGCCAAGTGAAATAATATTAAGAATAATTATGAAAACCAGAAACTTTTGTGAACAAAAATCTCCAAAGTCTTAAAGTAGCACCTTTCTTTTGAACCTCTGAATAAGCTTGATGATTATTTTTTGTTACATACAAGAGAAAGTGCAATTATGTCTTAAAAATTGGTTTGCGAAGCCAAAGCAAAGCATCCACAGATTTGTTCTCAGGGTTAAATATCAGGTTTTCAAGGTCTCTGAATATGCATCAAAACCAGAAGTCGTTCATGTCTCTGTAGGACGAATGTAAACACTAGTTATAGTCAGGTTTTACTCTGTTTTTACCATTTCCATCCAGGTTTTGTGTCAGGAAAGCAATGGGCAAAGGTAGGGTTTGGAAAACATCCTCCAAGAACCCCCAGCCCCCAGGACAAAATTCTCCAGGGGTTTTTTTCCTGGCCCTGTTGCAAGAGGAACTATCCCAGTGGAGTGCTCTTGGTCAGTGTTCCAAATCTCCTCTTCATTAGTGTTAATTAATGAGATGCACCCCCAGGGATCAGAGCAGATGTTTTAATGACCCTTTCCACAAGCTCCTTTATGGGTGCCCTAAATCCCACCCAGGTGGCTGGGTGTAATAAACGATCCCACTGGGGTGTGAATCCCAAAATCCTCAGGCAGAGCATCCTTCCCTAGGCTGGGGATGCGGAGAGGCCGCAGTGGCACATTCTGGATGGGCCAGGCAGGTCCTCCCCAGGAAACCTCCAGGCAGAGGAGCATTTTCCCAGGGGGAAAAGGGATTTGCTGTTCTTCACACAGGTGAGCAAAAGGAAAGCAAATCAAGGAAAACAGCCCTGGCACAGCTGTGGCTGCCCAGCCCTGGCAGTGCCCAAGGCCAGGTTGGACACTGGGGCTTGGAGCACCCTGGGACAGTGGAAGGTGTCCCTGCCCATGGCAGGGGGTGGCACTGGATGAGCTCTGAGGTCCTTCCAACCCAAACCATCCTGCGATTTTGTGAAAAATGGGCAAAAGACCCCGAGTTCACCTCTGACCATCTTCTGCCTTCAAAAGGGAAAAAAACCCCTCTTGAGATCAAAACAAACAGGAACCAAAACCTCTTCCAGTTCAAACAAGGGCTGTTCCTGAAGCCAAAGGCTCTGTCTTTTTGTACTCTGATGATTCTCTTCTCTTCCCGGGCTGCTTTGGGCGCTGCCGTCACGGACGCCCCAGCGCCAGGCTGGCCAGGAGCGGTGCTGAGCTCGGCTCGGGCCCACGAGCTGCCAGCCAAGGGGCACAGCCGGGGACACTCAGCTCATCCAGTGGCCTTGTGCTCTCACTTCCATGTCGATGCTCCCTGCAGCAGGAGCCTGAGCTGCTGTCGCTGGCGTTCCCGTGGGAAGCACGCCCGGCACGGCAGTCCCTGCCCGGATCGTCGCTCACAATCGATGCTGCTTCTACGTTTGTGTCAGGGATGGGGAAATGCCCCAGAGCAGGGTTTGTGTGAGCTAAAGCCATTTTTCTTTGTACATTTCTTACAATAAACTGTAAATGAACTGTTATTACGATACCAAGTGTGTTGGGGTGTCTTGGGGAATGTTTTCCCTGCACTGGGAGGGTGAACACCACCCCCCCCTTGGTTCCCTGTGCTTGGCCTTGGACCTGCCAACCTCAGCAGG
>NW_026690186.1:0-24934 GCF_015227805.2 Hirundo rustica
ACCTGAGGATCTCATCCTGCACAGAGGCCCCAGGGCTGTCCTCCAGGACCTCCAGCCCAGCTCCCAGAGCTTCTGCTCTGCCCGTGACCCCATCCCCTGCAGCCCTCGGTGCTCGCTGACACTGGGAGCCGCAGGAGACGCTGCTGTGGGCTCCACCAGGGACACACGAGGGTCTGGAGCAGATTCAAGCCCCGAGCTGGCCCGCACAGGCTCCGACCCCACGCCAGCAGCCACGGGGAGCAGGTGAGCATCACCGGGAGAGGACAGGGGTGCGTGGAGGAGGTTGTGCGTCAGCGAGGAGGAGCCGCCCCGGGCCCCGCTGACGTCCCCGGGGCCGCTGGAACAGCTCGTCCCGGGGCTGGCGTAACCGGGCAGAGCCGGCTGTGCAGGCAGGCGGGGGCTGCAGGGGCCGCGGCACAGCCCACCCACAGCCCGGGCGCTGTGAAACCCAAACCCCGCGCAGGGATCTGGCGAGGGTGGGGAAGCTGCGGCTGCCGGCACTGGCTCTGCTCTGGGAGCCGTGGAGCCAGAGTGGCCCAGGGGAACAGGCGTGGGGACACGAGACCTTCCCCGTGGGTTCCCCTACAGCCCGTGTGATGGTTGCTTAAGCACAGGGGTCTCCGGGGGAGCCCGAGCCCCTCTGTGCCTTGCAAGGGTGCTCAGGCAGCACAGGGGCTGATCTGGCCGCTGCCACTGCAAACCCTCCTCTCTCCTGGTTTTAATTCACAGGGCTTCCCCAGGCACCTCCAGCATCCCAGCTCCCATCTGCAGCCCCAGAGCCCCATGGAAACCCCTCCAATGCCTGCCAAGCACGTGGGTATCCCTTTCCCTTTGCCCTGCTGGGATATCAGGGCCAGGCTCTGCTCTTCCAGCCAGACCCAGGGGTGATGGCAGCAAGGACTTGGCAGGGCTGCTCCTATGAACAGAACCAGCAGAAGGCACCTCTTCTATCATTGTTCCCTCATGGAGCCAGTTTTTCTCTGGAAAACTTTATTTATCTTGCTTCCTGTCCCTTTGCATTCAAAATCAGGCTAGGGCTGGTTCCCAGCACCCACCAGATGCTCAGAACTGGAAAAAAAACCCATCCAGCCTGCAGAAGATGAAGGTTTGGGGAGGCCCCGGGCAGTGGCACTGGGCTCTGGGGACCAGCACGACTGGCAGAAGTACCCAAAGGTGTTTTTCACTGGAGTTACAGTTCAGTGCTCACTCACAGCCGATAACGCGCAACAACCGGGGGTGGGGCAGAGCCTGGGGGAAACGGTTTCTGCATCGGAGCACACCTTGGGGGGCCTCACTGTGCTTCCCTGGGGCCTGGCTGTCTCCAGGTTCCTTGGAGAAGGGTCTTGGAAGTGGCAAATGGGGTGTGGAGAAGGGGTGGGCATGGCTGGCACCCGAGTGACTCCTTATTTTGGCATTTCCCCCTCTCATCTTCTCCATGGGAGTGCTCAAAAAACATGTGGATGTTGCACAGGAGGACAAGGGTTAGAGGTGATCACGGCGGTGCTGCTGAGCTGATGATCCTAAATGTCTTTTCAAGACATAATGATTTTGTGATTGACTCATGCTGCTATGATTTTAGATTTCTGGTCTCCCTGGGATGCAGGGATGGGAGCTGGGGGACCCATCCCAGCGCATCCCACGACTCCACAAACATCCCCTGTTCTTACCCCATTCCTGCTGCAGCTCTTGGCTACCATCAATCCCTCCCCGTCCCCTTCAGGGCCAAACACCCTGGGGGCATCTGTGGAGCTGGGGGGAAACCCTGGGGGTCACCCCCACCCTGTCCCCCAGGGACGTGGCCAGGCAGCACCAATCCCATTCCCTGGGCACATCCTGCACTCAGCCCAGGTTTGGCATCTCCCGCTTTGCCCATGGGCTCATCCCCAGCTCTGCTGCAGGTCCACACCGGTCCTGGCCACCTCCAGGGAATATTGGCACCACGGGGAGCCAGCAGGGGACACCAGGGTGGGCAGTGCCCGGGGACAGGAGGATGAGCAGTGCCCGGGGACAGAAGGATGAGCAGTGCCCGGGGACACCAGGGTGGGCAGTGCCCGGGGACAGGAGGATGGGCAGTGCCCGGGGACAGGAGGATGGACAGTGCCCGGGGACACCAAGGTGGGCAGTGCCCGGGGACACCAGGGTGGGCAGTGCCCGGGGCCAGGGTGATGGACAGTGCCCGGGGACAGGAGGATGGGCAGTGCTCAGGGACACCAGGGTGGGCAGTGCCCGGGGACAGGAGGATGGGCAGTGCCCGGGGACACCAAGGTGGGCAGTGCCCGGGGACAGGAGGATGGATGAAGCCCAGGGACCCGGGGCTGGATGGTGCCCAGCCCACAGGCACGGCCGCCCCAGCGTCTGCGCCGCATTCAAAACCAGCCCCGAGGGAAAGTCCCCAGCGGGGAGGATTTACATGAGCAGGAAAGGGGCCGCGCACGGAGCGGCAGCTTTGCCATTTTTAGGTACCGGGGCCAGGGTGGTGGGAGCAGCCGCTGTTCCTGCAGAAGCACAGCTTGGATGTTTGCCTGCCCCGGGCACTGAAATATGGCTGATCTGGGCACGAGGCTCTGGCTGCTCCCGGTGACCCTCTGGCTGCTGGCTCTGCTCACAGGTAGGCACCAAACGGGGTTTGCACTTCAGAGCAAGCAGCCGGGACAATGGCCTGGGGGTGTCTCCTGCTCGGGGCCTTCCCCCGGCTCTGCTGCCTCTCAGGGCAATCATTTTAAGCTTTGTGCTGGTCTCTCTCGGTCCTGCTCTGTGCTGGGAGCCTCCCGGGGGGCCCAGGAGGGCACGCGGGGCTCACAGCCCAGTGCCTGCCTTGGGTTTGGGGTGTGCAGCCAGGACACATTCTGGGCAGGCAGGTGGCTTTGGCCGAGCAGCCTGGCTGGGGCTGCAGGTGGCAGGAAAGGAGGGTTGTTGAGGGTTTTTTAACCATTTATTACTCTCAAAGGCCTGGGGATGGGGCTGGCACGTGGCCAAGGCCATGGCCAAGCCACATCTCTGCTCTGTGGGGTTCAGTGCCCAGGAGCAGAGGAGAAATGGGAGGAAAAAAGGGTTTTGGGGTGATTTGTGGGGTCTGTGTGAACATCCCTGCACTGTTCCCATTGGAGAAGCAGCAGCAAAACCCAGGACATGGCTCCTGTCCCCTTCCAGCTCCTCTTGCCTGGTGCAGGGACAGCTACGAGAACCTGCAGCAGATCCCACCCTCAGAGGGAAACGTGTGCCCACAGGACAAAGAGCCTTTAAGGGCTTCCTGTGGTGGCCACACAAGTCCAGCGTGGATCCAAGGCTGCAGGGTTTGAACGTGGCTCTCATGATGGCTTCGGGGAGGACAGGGGAAGTTCAGCCCACCTGTGGCTCCAATGGAACTCCTGACTTGGAGTGGTGTGAGGGCTTTCAGGTGAGGGACCAGCCTGATCTTCCTCTAAAAACACCAACAGAACCTGGAGAGCAAAGCCTTGGCCAGTGGCACTGCAGGTGACAGGGACACACAGCGGGCGCACAGCCGGGACAAAGGGCATCTCCCATCCTAGGGAAAAATGGAATGGGGCTGGAAGGCAGGATTTGCCTGCAGAGGCGTCGGTGCTGAATATCAACAGGGCAGCAGGGACCTGAAAGGGGCTCTGGGGCAATGAGAGGAGCCCGTGTCCAAGCCAGGAGGTCCCTGCAGGCTGGGAGTTTGGAGGAGCGTGGCACAAAGCTCAGGCTGGGGAATTGAACCTTCCTTCTTCTTTTTCTGTTCCTTCTTCTCCTGCTGGGGATAGGGAGGCGTGCAGCTGCCCTGCAGGGAGGGGCAGCCCCACCTCCGTGCCAGCTCCTCCACGGCGTTTGGTGAATCTCCATCGAGAGGAGGGAGCTGGGCGCTCAAGCGGGGCAGTAAACAGGGCTGGGGCTTCCTGCCCAGCTGCAGCAAGAGGAACCAGGCCCAGCAGCACTGGAGCTGCGGGCAGGGCACCCGTGGGTGCTGGGGGGGTCCCCACCTCACCCTGCTTCCTGCACTGCAGGTCCCACAGCACCAAGCCACAGCCCTTGTCCCAGGGGGCTGTGTGGGCCCAGGATCTGGGAACACCTCTGGCCATCACAGGGCTCCGAGCCCAGGAAACAGCAGCAGGGAAGGGTTTCTGGTTGGTTCAGAGAGTGGAAATGCAGAGCTGGGAGTTATCTGGAGCCTTCCCAAGAGACACCAGCCTCGGGGACATTATAGGGAGCAGGTTTCACTGAGGTATCAACCAGAAAACAACGGGGAAAACTTTCAGGAGACAGGATGGAAATTGAAGGGTTTGTACCCAAATTTGTGCTTCCCCAGGTCCTCCGAGAGGGCTCTGCTGTTGCTCCTCAGAGCTCATCGCATATGGAGTGGGCAGGACAGGGCACGTCCATCCCACTGAGGACATCCTGGTGCGCTCCTGGCCATGATCTCAGACCCTTCTCCTGTCTTGCAGGTGGGATCTCAGCAGACAAGAACGACACCGGGAACAGCACAGGTACCCTCAGACCTGCTGGGCCCTTCCCCTGCGTGCGTCTCCCTGGGTTCCTCCTGTGCCCACAGAGCCGCTGTCCCACCACCTCAGGCCTTTCCCCCACACAGGCCATTCCCAGCCTGTGACATCCCCCATGGCTCATCCCCACTCCTGCACCTTCCTCTGCCTCTGCAAAGCCAGATCTGCTTTGTCTTGCCTTTTCCTCACGGGTTTTCCCTCTGCATTTGCTGTGTGACCAAGTCTGGGACCAGTGCTGGGCTTGTGCCATTCCCACCCATGGGGCTCCAAGAGTGACCTCTGCAACCCAAAGGGGCTCTCAAAGTCACCACTCTGGGACTAAAACATAGCCAGAAAAATACAAAATAAACCAAAAAGGCACAAAAAGCAAAAGAGAAACCAGCTGGGGTTCCACAGGTTGTAATTTTGGACCTAGGATTAACTAAATGTGCACAGAGAGGGGTGGGAGCAGGACAGAAGTATTGGAGCAAAGGTATTCCCACAGAAAATTGGAGTTTCCATTAAAAGCAGCAGACTTCCACCAAAAGCCTGAGATCTCACAGAATCACAGAATATCCTGACTGGAAGGGATCCACAGGGATCACTCCTGGCTCTGCCCAGGACACCCCAACAACCCCACCCTGTGCATCCCTGGCAGCGCTGTCCAAACACTCCTGGAGCTCTGGCAGCCTCGGGGCCGGGACCATTCCCTGGAGGAGTGTGGGATGAGGACAATTCACCAGAACCAAGCTGGGTGCTCAAAAGCAGCATGAAAATGGGAAGCTCTTTGTTTGGGAGGTGCTGGGGGCTCTCATGGGAGGGGCTGCAGTGACAGCCTTGTCCCCTGCAGGTGCCAAGTGTCCCCCTGTGTACCAGAACATGCGGTATGTGTCCATCAAGAAGAACATGCCCATCTACCTCATGTGCTACACCAAGGAGCCCCAGCTCATGCAGTGGTACAAGATGGCAGAGGACAGGGATGATGTCTCTGTGCTGGATCAGAACACGTCCAGCTACAGCATCGAGAGGACGAACACCTTCATCAACCTCACCCTCTTCAGGGCCACCCACCAGGACAAAGGGATCTACGTGTGTGACCAGAAGGGCCTGGTGCAGAAGGAGAATCTGCACTCGTGTGGGACAGAGCTCCGGATCATGGGTGAGTGGCAGCTCCCTGTCCTGCATGCCAGGAGATGCTTTTTCTGCTCCTCTCCCATTTCCCCCTCCATATGAACCCCACAGGGTGCTCCCACACCTCCTCCTGTGCTGGTGGGACCCTCCCCGACCCAGCTGTGGGTGCTTTATGGCACCACAGAGCTGCTGTTCCTCACTGCCAGCCCCACGCAGCGGGACAACCTCCCAGGGTCTGCCCTGGCAAAAAAACCAGGGACATGTTCCTCTAATAAATCAGATTTGTCCTGCTCCTGGTGACTGCCGGGTGCCACCCAAGGTGTCCCATCCCAGAGCTGGTCCCTGATGCCAATCCTGGGGGCAGCTGCAGGGCTCTGGTCTCTCCCAATGCAGAGGACAGGTCACCCTGGCCCCACATACCCCCTTGGTGACACACTCTGGCCATGGCGAGCTCGTCCCTGTCCCTGCAGCCCAGCACAGAGGTGAGACCTGGGCTCTCCCTGTGCTGTCGCTCCCAGGTTCCAGCAGCATCACGCAGATCCAGAACAGGAACACGCTGAAAGACGCCATCATCATCATTCAGTCCATCCTGCTCGTCATCTTCATCAGCATCCCCATCCTCCTCTTCCTAGACAAGGCAAGTGACAGTGCCTCCAGCAGAGGGGACGGCCCCAGCTGGGCTCGCAGCAGTGTCCTGCAGCGCATCCCAGGCAGGCCAGTCCTGAGCGTGGGATGGGGATGGGGACATGGATATACCTGAAGTGGGAACATAACCATCTCAAATGCTGTGTGGGGACTCCATGGATGTGCCTGTGCAAGTGGTAGGACCTGGCCTGGGGGACCAAGGCCGGGGCCAGGGGATCCTGGTGGGCGCTGACACCAACCTGTGACTCTCCATAGGGTGAAGACAAGAAAAGCCCAGAGGAGGACCACACCTATGAGGTAATTAATGATAGCAGGACCTCCCTAACATCACCCTGAGCCTTGACACAGGGGGTTCTGCCCCTGCTAGGTGTCTGCTGGGGGTCACCTTGCCACCCCTTCCTTGGGAGGAGGATCAGGGCACCTTCATCCCAAATTATGCCTCAGCTGTGCTGAGCTGCCCCAAGAAGCAGCCAGTGCACATCCAACATCCAACATCCAACATCCAACATCCAACATCCAACATCCAACCATCTCCATCCTCTCTCCCTGTTAGAAGCTGCTCCAGTCTCGGGGGGAACAGCCTGGGAGGGTCCCCAGCTGGGTGTCCCAAGGGATGTGCTGTGGCTGGAACCTCCTGCCATGTCCCACCCTCCTTGTCGTTGCTGCAGGGGCTGGAGGTGGAGCAGATGGCCACCTACGAGGACATCACTCCTTTCCGGGACGTGAAGGCCAAGTGGGCAGTGGGGGAGCACCCAGGTGAAGAGTGAGGGGTCCTGCACCCTCTGCCAGGCCCTGCCAGGCCCTGCCAGCCCCCGTGGGGACAGATCCCCTGCAGCACAGCTCTGCCTGGATCCGGGCTGCAAACACCTGCACAGCCCAGTTCAGGGGGGATCCTGCTGCCCCGGGGTGCTCACGTGTCCCGGCTGTGTCTCCGAGGCTGCCCCGACCTGACCGTCACTGTCCCCACCCTGCTCACCGACCCCTAAAGCCTCTGTAGAAATTAGGAGCCGCCTGTGATCCCCCCAGTGGTCCCACAGCCCGGGCAGCCCCACGCCCAGCACTGAGCTCCAGCCTGGTCAGCGCCATGGAAGGACTGGGAATGAGGGATCTGCTCCAACCCCACCACCCCGGGAAGGACAGGACCAGGCACTACAAGGACACTGCCAACAGCACCGTGTGGGTGTTGTGAGAAGAGGATTTGGGGCCACTCTTCAGCTGTCAAAGCCATGGCTGTGTCCACAGGCCCAGCTGGCAGAGGTCTGAGATGGAGGATCCTCCAAAAGCACCTCTTTTTGTCCAAAGACTACGGAAAAGCTGGGGAGAAAGGTCTCACCCAAAGGCTTGTTGCTCCCCAGAAAAGAGCTGGCCCCTGTCACAAGGCCATCCCCACGGTGAGGGACAGGTGTGACCTCAGAACACCTGGGAAAGCTGTAAATTGTGGGACACAAACCTCCAACTGCTTTTGAAGTCCTAATAAAGGTGATGGGTCAATCCTCCTCCTGCTCCATCCTGCCATGCCCATTCCAGGGGTGTCCCCGGTGCCAATTTCCTGGGAATAACAAGCAGCTTTTGGGTCCAGCTTAGCTGGAAACCAAACTTCACCTCTTCAAGCTTCGCCCTGAGGGCAGGCAGGGATGGAAAACCAAGAGCAGATGTGAGGCTCCCCGAAGGGACCTCAACAGTCCCAAAACATCAGCTTGGGATGGGACAAAGAGAATCACCAGGATCCAAAGCAGCAGAACAGGGCCCAGGACCAGCAGCTCCACTCTCAGCTAGATCTGGTCTCGGAGAAGATACAAAACATCTGGATATTGGGTTTGTAATTAATTTATCTTGGCATGGCAGCAGCAGCTGAGGGTGGTGGGCTCGGGGCCAGCCGGGCACCCAAACTGGGGCAGGGGGGCACAGTGGGCGTGGGGGCTTGGCTGGACAAGGGTGACAAGGACATTGGGTGACAAGGGTGACAAGGACATTGCGGCTCAAAGTGCCTCCTCTCAGAGAGCCCAAGGCCTCTGTGTCCTGATGGTTCAACATTTTGGGCTCCAAGCAGCTCCTGCAACTGCTCTGCACCCCAAAAACAGCACGAGAGGGGTAAAATTCTAAGCAAAAAGGGCTTTTCAGAAGTAACAGGATAGTTCTTTACCAGTAAAGCACCTCTGTGGAAAACTGGAATTCATTTTAAACAGCACAAAAACCAGCATTTTCAATTTGATTTTTACTAGTTAAATAAAACTATCCCAAATAACTTCTGTCACATATATAAAAGTTATTTAAGCATATTTTACTTATAAAATGGGTTCACAGGGAGAGAAAAGAACTGGCTGTTCCTGGTTTCCATGTTTGCCAAGATTTTAGGACTAGCAGAACTCATCCCTGCATTCCTTGTTTTCAGTTTCCAAATGGAAGCTGGAAGTTTTTTCTGGCCTTCCCAGCTCCAGACTCCTCAGATACGTGTAAACAAATCACTCAAGTGACTGAACAGAATAATACAAAAAATAAAGAAAATTTGCTGTTTGCATCCAGTGAGGAACCACTGATGTCAAAAGCAGTTTTTGTGACCCCAGTCCTGCTCTGCTGCTCCCTCAGCCCAGGGCTTTGGCCTCCTTTAAAATGCTGTAAGTAAATAAATATTTCTGTAGTGTTGTTGGTTTATTTGAAATGCTTGGAGTAATTTCTAAGGAGCCTGGAGATGGGGGTTGGTTTAATTCTATATTGGGAGTGGTCTGTGTTTAAAACACATTTAATGTAAATAAATATATCAGTATATACAGCTCAGGCTCTGTGTTTTGTCCTGATTACAGAAACTCATGGAATCACTCAGGCTGGAAAAGCAGAAGCCCTCTAAGATCATTGTGTTCCCCTGCCAAGGCCACAATTAGCCCCTGTCCCCAAGTGCCACACCCACACAACTTTTAAATCCTTCCAGGGACAGGGACTCCACCACTGCCCTGGGCAGCTGTGCTAGGGCTGGACACTCCTTGAAAGAAGGAAGGATTTTTCCCTAATATCCAACCTAAAGCCCCCTTGCACAGCTTGAAGCTGTTCCCTCTTGTCCTTGGGAGAAAAGACCGACCCACACCTGGCCACAACCTCCTTCCAGGCAACTGTAGGGAGGGAAAATCCCTGTTTTCCACTGGGATGCTCAGGCAGGCAGACGGGGTTGCAGCCCTGGGGAGCTGAACCTGGGGGTTCAGCCTCATCTTTCCAGAGGAGTTCAGGGAAACCCAGCAGTTCCAGCTCTGGTAAATAATCCCCATAAAACCGAAGTGGACTTTCACTCGGAGCAGTGAGTTAGGAGAGATTATCCCCCACACCCTAAACCCTCTGCAGAGCTGGGCTGTGGCTCAGCAGCAGCTCCTGGTCAGGATTCCCCCAGGCTGGGGATCACACGGCGCCTCCAGGAAAAGATGTTTTCATTTCTTTAAAAGCTCAGGGAAAGGTGAGCGGACACGGGGCCATCCTGAAGAGAATGGAGGGGTTTTTATCTTCCAAGGAATGTGGAAATCACGGAGTGCGACGCCGCTTCAGCTGGAATGCTGCGCGTTGGAAATGCAGGAGCTGGAGAGCCGGGAAATGGCTGGGCTGAGCTTTGGGAGCCGCTTATGCAAGCGCGGCTCTGCCCGCGGCTCGTCATGCGCCGCTTCTGCCTCATTTACTGCCCAGACAGCGCCGGGGACAAACCCAGCCTCGGGGAGCCCTGGGCCCGCATCCCCGCGGCCCCTCCGTACATCCACAAACCATGTGAACCCAGCGCGGCTCCCGCCGCCGGCGCTGCGCGGGACACGCGGTGACACAGCAGCGTCAATGCGGGCTGCGCTGGGGAGCTGCGGCTCGGCTCATCCCTGACCAGCGCCGACAGATCTAAACACGACCTGGAGCAGAAAACACAAAAACACGCCCAGATGTTGCCGCTGCGGGGTGACGGGACACCTGATAGCGGCAGGACCTGCTGTTCTCTCTGCTGCCGGGACTGACATTTCCCTGTGACACCACCGCGTCTCCGGCAGCAACACCCGGGGGCTTCTCAGAACAGCCCTGCTCTCCCTCATGTTTATCGAGCAGCTCTCCTCTCTCTACTCCAGCGGCTCCAGCGGCTCCGGGGGTGATGCTGCTGCTGCTTGGGAACCGGAGCCACACACGGCAAAGCCGGGGCCTGGGGGAGCCAAATCACCTCCCGACATCCCCCGAACACCAGACAAAGGCCAAACCAATCTGGTTGGGGGAAATGGGGGCTTTATGCAGAGTAAAAGTCCTTTAAATACCCCCTGGAGCTGCCCATCCCAGGTTCTGTCTTGTTTTTCTCAAATGCAGGGATGGGTAAGCTGTGTCCTCTCTTCTTCAAGGCTGGACAGGACTTGGAGCAGCCTGGGACAGTGGAAGGTGTCCCTGCCCATGGCAGGGGGTGGCACTGGATGGGTTTTAAGGTCCCTCCCAACCCAAACCACTCCAAATTCTCTGATTCCCTTCCCCATCTCCTCTTCCCCATCCCTCCTATCTCCTTTCCACACCATTCCTCTTCTTAATCCCATGGTATTTCACATTTGCATCTCAGGCAGGAGCAGGAAGATGCACATGACCAGGTCCTCCCACGGCTTTGTCCAGCTGAGGATCAGAGGAAGCTCCCAGAGCTCTGGATTTGCACTGGGCAGGTCGGAATCCAAACCAGCACCAGGGCAGGACAGCTCCTTGTCACACCGGTGACAAACCAGCTCAGCAAAAACGTTTGCTGAACTTTTGACATTTTGGGAGAAATTGGAAGCAATTCCTTGGCAGAAATAGGATTCATCTGACAACATGCAGCCAGCTCTATCCCCACAAAAAATAGAGAGGAAACGATCACAGAATTATGGAATCCTTTAGGTTGGAAAAGGTTTCTAAGATCATCAGTCCAACCATTCCCCCAGCACTGCCAAGGCCACCACTGACCCATGTCCCCAAGCGCCACATCCACACAGCTTTAACTCCCTCCAGGGACGGGGACTCCACCACTGCCCTGGGCAGCTGGGCCAGGGCTGGACACTCCTTTCAGGAAAAAAAACTTTTCCTTAATATCCAATCTAAACCTCTCCTGGTGCCACTAGCCACTTGCTTTAAGGAGAAATGTCCCAAGCTGGCCCTGTGACCTGTGGGCCAAGGCTGCAGAGCCAGGCAGGAGCATCAGGAGGACACAACCAATTCCACCACTTGTTCCCATCCCCACTGATTTGGGATGGGTCTTGCTGTGATGAGGAAACGTTTCATTGCAATAAACAGGAGAATATGGCGAAATCATGGAGCACTGGTCTCATCCCGAGGCAAACAAAGCTCCCCAAGCTGCACATCTGTGAAAATGCCTGTGATGAGGTAGCACCACCGTGAACAATTGTGCATTTATGCAGGGGGAAGGTGCATAGCTGTTGTTGTGATCATGGACACACAGATCCATTTTAAACAGACCCCCTGCTATATAAGGGGGGACTCCACAGTTTCCTTCACCAGGTGAAAGGAGGAAACATTCCCAACCAAGCCACACCTGAGCAGCTCAGCAGCAAAAATGGCTCCAGGTACATTTTATTTCTGTTCTAAAGGACTTCCAGTGCTGGGTGTGTAGGGTGACAGGAGATGATGATGATTGATGATGATGATGATGATGATGATGATGATGATGATGATGATGGGGTGGTTTTGTGGTGGGCTACACATACTCCTTGCCATCCCTAAATTAAAAGATGGCAACTTCTAAATCCATGAAAAAGAAAACCTTTCCCTGCAGTGTGACTCTAATCCATGAATTAATCTTTAATCTAAAGTGGGCAGGGAGAATGTTGTGGGCTTGAAGAACAAGATCAAGCCGCAGTTATAATAGTTACTATAAATGTTGGCAGGGATAATGAAGCTCATATTCCAAACTTCAGACAGGGATGAGGATGATGTCAAATAATGTCCAAGTCCTACAAGCTCCAGGGCATTCCTCCTGCTAAGGGTCTTTGTTTGAGATGTGCTTTGTGGTCTGTGTGAGCACAAGTGGACACTTTTGGAGGATGTCATGGGCTGAAAACCTTTAGGCTTGACCAAGATCACCAAATCCTAAAGCTGTGACCCAGGGTGCAAAAGCAGCTGGTCACGGCACAGGTGATGCCACCAGCTCTTGTCCCAGTGAGGACAGGGACAAGGCCTAGGGGGAAACATGAGTGTGTCAGGGAAAACCATAGGGACGCTCCTTAGTTTTCATGGAGCAACCACAATTCCAGCCAGGAAGGTGCTGCTTGTCACACTGGGAGCAGTCCCAGTCCTGAGGACAGGTCCAGTGAAAGGGTCTCCCTCGATTTTGGGGAGGGCTGAGCCCACCCAGTGTCCAACAGGGCACCACGGAAGGTGAGCATGGATCTAGCATGGGCAGAAAAGGCTGGGAATGAATTCCCAGGTGCCAACTCCTCCTCAGCACGGTCCCCAAGGACTCCCAACGCCTTCCTCTCCACTTTGCAGGGTCCTGGCTCTCTCCTCTGGCCATTGCTGTGATCACCCTGGGGCTGCAGTGGCCACAGCCAGCTGCCACCTTCCCGGCCATGCCCCTGTCCAGCCTGTTTGCCAACGCTGTGCTGAGGGCTCAGCACCTTCACCTCCTGGCTGCCGAGACCTACAAAGAGTTTGTGAGTGCTCTGGCCTGAGGGCCCCTCCTCTGTGTTTCCTTGATGGCCCCAGGACTGTAGAACTTCGCAGAGAATTCCCAGCTTTTGCTCTTTTCCAGCTCTCAGGGAGGAGAAAGAGCCTTAACAGCATAGGGCAGATTGTGTCCCACCAGCCTGGACACTGTCACCTCTCTGTCCCCTCTCTGATGCCTCCTTGGGGCCATTTCCACCTGCGTCCAGACCCACTTCCCAGGGGCAGCTGGGAGGTGGCACGGATATTTTGCAGGACTTCCCTGTGTTGGTCACTCTTGTCCCTGGGGGGGTCTGAGTGCTTAAACCCAGCAAGCTGCTGCTGCCCAGGAGCTGGCCCAGGCTGTCTCTTTGGCTTAGGCTGCCCCTGGGGATCACCTCCTCCTTGGGAGAACCTGTCCCAGGCATGTTCTGTTCCTCCTCCGGCTGCAGTTTGCCTGGAGCGGTGTCTGCCCACCTTTGTGCCACCCTGTGGTGACACTGTCACCTGCTGTCCCCGGGCACAACCGGCCCTTACTGAAGAGCAGCACCTTTTCCTAAGGAGAGGGAGATCTTCAGGGCAGCTGTTGTGCCAACACACAACCTCCTGTTTCCCAGCTCTCCACCCTGTCCAGAGGCACCTCCTGTCTCCCATTTATTCCTTGCAAAGAGGAGCCGTGCAGGACAGCTTGGGAATTCTCTGTGCTCTTCTCCAGTCCACGGGCAGCAGACCTGAGTGTGTCTGGGATGTCTCCACAGGAACGCAGCTACATCCCAGAAGACCAAAGGCACACCAACAAAAACTCCCAGGTAGCCTACTGCTACTCGGAAACCATCCCTGCTCCCACAGGAAAGGAGGATGCCCAGCAGAAATCGGTGAGTTCTGACCTGGGGCAGGCACAGGCCTGTTTGTAGAGTCCCCGCTGCAGGATCAGAGAGTTTCCACCTGTGAGACCTTTGGCGTTTTCATCCTCCTCTCTCTTCTTTGCTATTTAAACCCTGCAGACCCCTCTGGGTTATATCATATTCCCAGCTCCAGGATGAGAGCACTGCTGCCTGCACGGGACATGAGGGTGGTGCCCTCAGCCTGCAAACTGAAGCTGCAGGAGCAGTGTCTCTGGGTCACTCCAGGCTCTTCCAGAGGGAGCAGGACACTCCACTACACCTACTCAGCTTTGACCCTTTCCTGCCTCAATTTCAGGACATGGAGCTTCTCCGGTTTTCCCTGGTTCTCATCCAGTCCTGGCTGACCCCGGTGCAGTACCTGAGCAAGGTGTTCACAAACAACTTGGTTTTTGGCACCTCAGACAGGGTGTATGAAAAGCTAAAGGACCTGGAAGAAGGGATCCAAGCTCTGATGAGGGTAAGTCCCAGCATGACTGTGGAATAACAGAGATCTCCCAGGCATGGGGCACTCTTGGGGGTCCACACACCTTCAGAAATCTCCCTGCCTTCCACAGGGCACCCTTTGGACTTTGCTCCCCTTTAGATAACAAGATCCTGACCCCCCAGTGCACAGGTCCCATCACAGAGGAGGGTAAGAACACAGGACAGGAGTTACCAGCAATGCCACAACCCCTCAGGGAGCAGAATCCAGCAGGAATCACAACATTATAGATCCAAAATCATTCCAAACCCAGCACCAAAGAATTCCCAGTTGCTGAAATACATGGGACAAACAGCAGCACAATGTTTGTTACATCTCCAGGCAAAGTACTTTGAAATGGGGCAAACTTTGCAAGGTTTGCAACCTCACAGCATTTTAAAAACACATTTTTGTGCAGGGAAGGACTTGCTCTGATGTTTCCCTCTTCCATTAATACAACACTCTAAGCTGAGAGCCGGAGGGTGATCTCTCCAAGGAAGATCTTCTCTGAGAAGCCCAAAATGGTTTTGGTGGGAAGGGACCTCAAAGCCCACCCAGTGCCATCCCCTGCCATGGCAGGGACACCTCCCACTGTCCCAGGCTGCTCCAAGCCCCAATGTCCAACCTGGCCTTGGGCACTGCCAGGGATCCAGGGGCAGCCACAGCTGCTCTGGGCACCCTGTGCCAGGGCCTCCCCACCATCACAGGGAAGAATTTCATCCTGAAACCTAACCTGAATGTCCCTCCTTTACTTTAAAACCATTCCCCCTTGTCACTCTCCCTCTCTTTTATAAGCCCCTTTAAGGTCTTCTTAAATTTGGGGGTTGTTGTTTTAAATTAAATTGCCCATTATCTACCAGGACACCCTTCAGTTATGCTTATTCTGTAAGTTTGTCTGCCAGCATCACCCTGAAGCATTAGCTGTGAGAAACGGGCCTGGGCCATTATTTACATCTTCTAGCAGTTAAATAACCCTGCAAGTCAGGCCCTGTGAGCAAACACAGATCTGTGCCGGAGCAAGCAGGCAAAGGAATCAGGACCACTGCAGATTTTGCTCCACATTCCACGTGTGTTTGGGCATTGGGAAGCCACACACAGAAATGACACAAATACTCTCTTTTCACCAACTGATTTCCCTTTTCAGCTTTTATGACGCTTTTTACTTCACCCAAACCATTCTGTTGCTGAGCACAGCAGGGGAGTGACTGACCACAGATCTCCAGATGGAGATGTGGGACCGCATCAGAGCTTTGGGAAAGTGGGGGAAGAGAGAATTATTTTTATTTGTGCAGTTCCCCATCTCCTTGGCTGGAGGGGCTGCAGAGAGATCCTGCGAGCTTGCCTTTATTTAAGCCCCCCGCACATTCCTCCCTGCCTCCCTGCGGCTTCGTGTGTGTCACTGGCACACTCAGTGCGGCATCACCCCGCGGCACCACCTCCACCTGGGCGTTCTGCCACACACGCGCCCAAACCACGCCTGGAAATCCCATTTAAGAGCAAGGGGGGGATCCCCTGACCTGTCCCAGAGCTCGGCAGGAGGTTTATCCCCGGGAGATGCCCCTGCCCGGCCCCGCCTCTCCCGGGATGTGCCCGTTGTCCCGCAGGAGCTGGAGGAGCGGAGCCCGCGGGGCGCTCAGCTGCTCAAACCCACCTACGAGAAATTCGAGCTCCACCTGCGCGGCGAGGACGCGCTGCTCAAGAACTACGGGCTGCTGTCGTGCTTCAAAAAGGACCTGCACAAGGTGGAGACCTACCTGAAGGTGATGAGGTGCCGGCGCTACGGAGAGGGGAACTGCGCCCTCTGAGCCCGCCCCGCTCCTGGGAGAGGAAACGAGAATAAAACCCGCTACTGCCGACACGAGTCTGGCTTTTGGGGCGGACAGGATGCTCGGGGGGTGGGAGGGGCGATTTGGGGCTGGGGGGTGAGGGCTTGGGGCTGGGATGTGTATTTGGGGTCGGAGGATGAGGATTTGGGGCTGGGAGGGGGGGATTTAGGTCTGAGAATCTGATTGAATTTGGAGCTGGGGGGAAATTGGGGTGCATTTGGGGCTGGGAGGTTGGATTTGGGGAGAGACTTGGGTCTGCGGGGGGGATTTGGGGTAGAGGGGCAAAACTGGGGCTGAGGGGGATGGATTTGAGGCTTTGGGGGAGATTTAGGGGTAGATTTGGCACTGGGTGGAGGATTTGGAGCTGGAGGATAAGGATTTGGGGCTGTGAGGGTGGATTTGGACCTAGAAGGGTGGATTTGGGGCTGGGGGGGGATTTGGGGGTGGACTCGGGGCTGAACAGCGATTTGAGGCTGGGGGTGGATTTGGGGTGGGAAGGATGAATTAGGGCTTGGATTTAGGGTTGGGGGCCGAGTTGCGACTGAGGGGAATGAATTTGTGGCTTGGGAGGGATTTGGGAGTAAATTTGGGACAGAGCGACAAATTTGGGGCTGGGAAAGTGGATTTGAGGTCTGAGGAGGGTGGGGCTGGGGGGTGAATTTGGAAGGAGCTGAGTCCAAGGTGGTCTTGGTTGGTGGTACTCACGAGGTGGGTGCTGGGGCCAGCCTTGGTGCAAGCCAGCCCTGAGCAGATTTTCCTGTCCCTGAGTTTGGGAGCAGCACAGCTTCCCCGGGGAGGCTCAGCTTTGTGCCCAGAGCCCACTCCCCTGAGCAGGTAGAGGCACTTCCCAACACAAACCTTATGGCAGAGGGGGGAAAGCCAACAGCAAGCAAAGCCCTGGCCTTGCAGGGTCATGTTTTGTTCTTAAAGCAGCTGAAAGGAGGGCACAGAGAGGTGTCCCCAAATCCCCTCAGTTGTTGGCTCATTCCCAGTGCTCAGCTCTGTCATTGCTTGCTCTTGTGGTGTCGTTTCCTGAGACCCTGATGTGCTTCCACTTGTCCCACAAAAAGGAGGGTTTGCATTTTCTTGTCTGCTTGGAAGGAGCCAAGTCCAGGGTGGCCTTGGCTTCTCTGGAGCTGCTCCTACCGTGAGCCAGCCCTGGGCACTGCCCAGGATCCCCAGGGAATGGTCCTGGCCCCTGAGGCTGCCAGAGCTCCAGACAGCGCTCCAGGGATGCACAGGGTGGGGTTGTTGGGGTGTCTGTGCAGGGCCAGGGATGGGACTGGAACGATCCCCAACTCGGAATCTTCGTGGTTCTGACTCCTCCTGCAGTTTGCCTGGAGCAGTGTCTGCCCACCCTTGTGACACCCCGTTCCCTGTGGTGACACCGAGTCACCTGCTGTCCACGGCACAACTGGTCCTTACTGAAGAGCAGCAGCAAAACTGGAGCATTTTGGGGTGTGACACAACCAATACCCACTGGATTTTTTTGTTTATCAGTTGAGAAGATAGATTTTCTGCTGGTTTTCTGTCTCTCCACACTCCCCTTTGCAGCCCCTGCTCTCCAGCCCCTTCCAAAGCCATGGAGTGCTGAGCTGACCGGGACTGCCCTCGGGGGAAGTGAGCAGCAGAGTCAGACAGAAACCTCTGTTCCTGCAGAAGTCATTCCTCAGCTCCCTGCCTACTCTCTTCCCTTGTGACAGAGTGTGGGAGGGAATTCAGCACTCACTCTCCACAAGGCACCATCCAGCCCGATGGAAAGGGGAACAGACAGGGATTTGGAAGGACTTGCTCGGGATGAGAGGGACTTGGTGTCCTTCTGGCTCATTGCCTCGTGATGTCAGTCAGTCCTTCCAAAGCAGAAACATTTCCAAGTGGTAAATTCTGGGGAAGCTGCCCCTTATATATGACAAAAATATGTGCATAAGGATGAAAACGAAACATGTTGTAGAGAGAAATTTACCCTTGATTTCTCTCCCAGGCCAATGAATTGTCCTTGGGACAGTTTGACCTCAAAGAAGAAGTTTTGTTAGATCTCAGTTTTCATGATGCCACTGAATTGAAGCGACTCTGTCTTCATCGTTTCCAAAAGTTTTGCCGTGTTTTATTAGGGATGAAAGTTTAATGTTGTAGGACACCACGTGTGTCACATCCAATGGCTGCTTCTCCTGCAAGTATGTAACAGCAACAGAAATGGGCAATAAAACTAAATGCTACGAAAATTAGGCCCCAAAATAAATGCTGGTTTTGGAAAGGAGATCAGAAGGAGTTTTCCTGTCAACTTATTGAGGTCAGCTATATCTGGAACCAGCAGAGCTGCAGGATTATTTAGACAGAATATCAAATGTGTGCAGCACTTCCAGAACAACAAAAGGAATTGCTCTCCCTGCAGCAGCCCACGTAAAATCCAGAGTTGCTCTGAGAAAACTGAAGGTGGAAGGTGTCTTACCAGCAGGAGTAGCTGTGGGACTCGTTTGCAAAGGCACAGGAAAAGTATTTCTCTAAGAAGAAAAGAAATAAGTTTTGTAATAAATGTGTTGAGCTACAAGAGCCTTGTGAACCACTAGCATTGAACCCCAAGTAGCTGGGGCATTAACATTACATAAAACAAAGGTTCTTTCTACTTTCAAACATGTTTTCCATTAAATGAAATAAGGTTTTGTAACCTGGTAATGAATGAAGATCTGAGGCAGCTCAAGCAATTGGAAGGGGCACCAAGCTCACCAAATCATGAAGGGAGTGGGGGGATGTCTTATTTCATAATGAACTCCCACCCAGGTATTTTGACCACTCTTTGGGACAAAAAAAAAACAACAAAAAAAACAACAACAAAAAAAAAACAACACCAAAACTGGGAGAGCTCAGGGATGAGCCACAGGAATAATGTGAGGTCCCTCTTGAAATGAGAGAAATGTAGTCTGTTTAACAAAAAAGAGAGGAAAGGGGTGATTTTCTCTAGGAGAAATCACCTGGCCCTGGCTGAGCTGGAACCGCAAAGGCAAAGGTAAAGCAAAATCCAGTGTCTGGACACAGAACTTGGACAACTCCAAGTGGGAAGACATAGTGATTCACAAGGGGAGAGAGCAACCAGGGAACCTGGCCTCTGTGGAAGTAAATCCCTGCTGGGGCAATTTCTCAGGTGGAAATGCAATTTCTATATTCTATTGTCTTATAAATGCATCAAAATATGAAATTATCACCATCCCCAGCAGTGTGACCAGACGATGAGGGGAGATTCTGCCCCTGTGCCCTGCTCAGGTGAGACCCCGCCTGCAGAGCTGCCTCCAGCCCTGGGGTCCCCAGCATGGGAAGGATGTGGAGCTGCTGGAGCCAGTCCAGAGGAGCCCAGGGAAATGCTTCGAGGGCTGGAGCCAGGCTGGGAGAGCTGGGGGTGTTCATCTGGAGAGGAGAAGCTCCAGGGAGAGCTCAGAGCCCTTCCAGGGCCTAAAGGGGCTCCAGGAGAGCTGGAGAGGGACTGGGGACAAGGGGGAGTGGTTCCCCCAGGGTTAGATGGGATATTGGGAAGGAATTCCTCCTTGTGAGGGTGAGGTGGCCCTGGCAGAGGACTGAACAGTTGGGGCAGGGTCCAGTCCTGGTAACACAATCACAATCAGTGAGGTCAGAAAAGCCTTCCAAGATCATCAAGTCCAACCTGTGCCCAATTCCCACCCTGTCCCCCAGCCCAGAGCACTGAGTGCCATGTCCGTCTGTGTCTCAAACACCTCCTCAAACAGTGACTCCACCACTTGGCCAGTCTATTCCAATGTTTAACCCTCCCCTCTGTGAAAAAATTCTTCTTAATGCCCAACCTAAACCTCCCTGGCAGAACTCAAGGCTATTTCCTCTCCTCCTGTCCCTGTTCCCTGCGAGGACAGCCTGACCCCCCACCAGGCTGCCCCTTGTGTCAGGGAGTGATGGAGAGCCAGAAGGTCCCCCTGAGCCTCCTTTTGTTCAGGCTGAACAACTCGAGAGGAGAGGAGAGGAGAGGAGAGGAGAGGAGAGGAGAGGAGAGGAGAGGAGAGGGAGGAGAGGAGAGGAGAGGAGAGGAGAGAGGAGAGGAGAGGAACTACTTTTACAAATACTTCAACAAAAAACAGGAGGAACAAGGAGAATTTTCATTCGGTGGGGTTTTCATCATCAGTGGGGTTTAATCCACCAGCTCCATCCCAAGGGTTTAATTCTTGCGAGCTCAAATGTGAGTCCTGCTTCTGGCATCAGACACACCAGCACACACACAAAAAACACATGCACAGCCCTGAACATACAGATACTTCTCCCCACTCACAGGACACCCTGGCTGCACAAAAATGGCATTTATTAGGAAATAACATCCAAGGAAAGAACTGTGAAGGAAGTAACCTTCGATGAGAGTCAAAGAAATATCAGTAAGGAAATAGCCTCCAAGGCAAGACCTGGGATCCAAGGAAATAGACAAGGCAATAACAGTCAAGGATTAGGATCAAAGGAAAGTTTCAGCAATTCCAATATAGGTGCAGGAGCTGGAGAAGAAGTGTTGGCACCTTCTTCCCCTCACTCAAATTCTTCACGTTGTGTGTCTTCCTGCGAGACATCCATGTCCTATTTCTGCATTTGCTTCTGCAATTCTTTTTAGTAACGATGTCCATGAGGTATTGAACCATCAGCAATTCAACTTTGCTGAGCTCAGGCAAGTCCTGGAAATTGCCATGGAAGGGAAGGATTTGAAGAGGTGAGGAAGAGCAGGTGGTGCAGGTAGAGGAGCAGCACTGGCATCTGCTCCCTGCCCTTACCTGTTCTGCATCCTCTGCCTCCCTGTACTTGTTTTCCCTCCATCTCTGTTGCAGTTTTACAGACAACTTGAAAACTGTCAGGAAAATCCACAAACGACAGAAGTTTATGTCCAAAAAGGAGACAGAGGAGCCCTTCAACTTTATTCTGTTAAAGGGAGAGAGTCCACTGGGGCACATGCTAGCAGGCTTTTCTCTCTCGAGGTTTCAGAGGGCTCAGCCTCCCTTTTATCCCAAACTCCCAGCCACATGTTGCCTTCTTCCTTTCCCCATTGTGGAGGTACCAGGGAGATGCAGCCTTCCCGAACCGCCTACCCCATATAAACCCTTGAACCTACTGTTTTACCCCAAAATTCAGAAGTTCAGGCTTTTGCAGACCCTTGTCTTTCTCAGGAGCCAGGCTGTCTGGCCTCTGCAACAAACCTGCTGTTTGAAGATAGTAGACACATTAGGACCAGTTTCAAAGACGTTAACACCCATACCTTCAGCCACCAAAATATTTGCATAGGCGTTAGCATACATCATTCATCTCAATACCATGGAAATTGAACAGGGAGGCTTGGCCAGTGAGGGCTGCAGGAGGTGCAGCACCTCTCCTGCTGCCTCCACTGAGGCGTAGCGACCTGGTTCAGGAAAGACACGGCAGCCACAGCCAGGCTGCTTGGTCCATCAGCTCACAGACACCAATGTGGTGGACGGCAAATGGCGTTTATTAACTGGTTACATGGGGTTATAAAACCTCTGTTTGCTACATCACATCTGTCTGCTTATGCTACAAACTACACGTTGCTTACCTTATCAAGGACACTAAACAACTAAGTGTTGAGGGAGGGGTTCTGTCTGCCCGTATAACGCGATATCTTCCGATCGCCTGTCCCTGATCTCCCACATCTCCCCCCCCCATGATTAAGTAAAAAACCTATAAAAGTATAAATGTTACAAAAATGCAAAAGCTGTTAAAGTTAGTATAATAGGATACAAAAGTGATATAACATGTTAGTAATAAGTGCACTTCACGGTAATTGTAGACCTTCGACAAATAAGATGTTGACTTTCTCTAAACGGCTTCTAACAAATGACACTAACTTGTTTAAAATGCAAGGCCCAAAAATCAATATCAAGAGTATCATGGTGAGAGGGCCTATTAGAGTGGAAACAAGGGTGGCTAGCCATGGGGACTGATTGAACCATGACTCGAACCATCCTTGTTGGGCCTCTCTCTCTCTCTTTCTCTGGGCCAGTCTTTCCCTCAGTTCAGCCATGGAGTCTCGCACGACTCCGGTATGGTCTGCATAAAAACAGCATTCTTCTCTCAAGGCGGCACCCAGGCCTCCTTGCTGCATGAGCAAGAGGTCCAGTCCTCGCCTGTTCTGCAGGACGACTTCCGAAAGCGAGGAGACAGATTCTTCCAAAAAGGAGATGGATTTTTCAGTTCTTAATAGGTCCTTGTCAATGGTCATTTGCAGCTGAGAAAGTCCTTGGTGTTGGGTCACGAGAGCTGAAATACCTGTGGCTGTACCGGCAGCTCCTAGGCCGAGGAACATTGCAATGGTTATACCTGTCATTACTTCTCTTTTGTGGAGCTGGATGGTTTCTTCTAAAAAGCGATACATTTCTTCTTCTTGGTGATACAGGACTCTAGGAACAATCAGAACTTGGACACAAAAGTCAGCAAGGTTATCGAATTTACCAAGGTACACACAGGGGGTTATTCCAGATTGTTGACAGACCCACATTCCTGGTACGAACGGGACTGCCCACTTATCACTCTTTCGACTAGGTTGGATGAACTCAGCACCCATATGGGAAAAAGATATTTCCCATCTGCTTTGCTAAGGTTACATTGCCAAAGCACTTGCCTCGGCCTGTGACTTGACTCAGGGTAATTTCCCTCCGGGGGGTGTCCCACCTACAGTTGTGTGGATTATCTGCTGCAGAATATTCGAAAGGAACATCAAGGGCGATGCCCTCATAAAAAGGCGGTTCTGCGTTATAACATCATGACCTCGTGGGCCTGTAGGCCCTCGGCTTGTGCCTGGAGGTGATCATGGTTGGGCCTGTGCCCATGAGCCGCTGCAGGCTGGAGCCGTGTAGCGGATGATCTGCACCAGTTACCAGAGCTAGTTGTTTTGCACAATTGTCCTCCGACTCTTGTTTAAAAACTATCATCCCCGCCCCATCAAAAATCAATCTGCAAGTTTGCTTTATGTCAAATGGGAGCATGTCATCCCCTCCAAAAACACTATCAATGAGAGTAGAAACCATTGCTGAATTGATCCCTTTGTCAGTGATTGCTTTAACAATTGCTTGTACATACTTAGGATTTACTGGTGAGTATGTTCTCTGGTTTCCCCCTGGCCCCCCTACTCGGACTGGAAAAGCCAGTGTGGCCGATGGACCCCAATCGGCGCATGCCATCTTTATCTTCCTCCAGTCTGTGAGGGGAGTTCGTTCTTTTTCTGACTTCCCCTCAACCCAAGTAGAAACACTGCTGTTACTAATTTTATATACTGTTACTTCCTCTTTGTCTGAGCCGGAGCCAGAGTCCCAGTCATCTGAGCTAAAGTCCGAATCAGAGCCGGAAGTCGACTGACTGGCTGCTTCCGGGCTCTGGAACTTTTTGGTTGGGCTCCGACCCCGCCCCTTTCCCTCAGGGCTGAGCTGCCCCTTTCCCCTGGGCTCCCCCCACCTCCTGCTGTGGGAGCTTCTTGCCTTAAAATTTTTTTTTTTGCAAACGTTCTGATTAGCTTTAATTCCCCCTTTGAGTTCCCCCCCTTTTTGCTGCTCGCGTGCGTCTGCGTTATCAAACAAACTTTCATTGTTTTCATTGGCAACGGGCCCGCTATCTAAAAGACCTTCTTTGTTTTCTGCATCCCCGTTATCTAACAAACATTCCAGTCCAACTGCATTCCTGCACTCTCCCAGGGATTCAGTGCAATCCCTTGCCGCATAAGGTTGGGGTCCTTCCTCAGCCCCCCCAACAGCAATTCAGCGGCACAATTTTTGCCAGCATTTCTGGCTTCCTCACCTAAACCGTTCCCAAAATAATTTTCCATGCCTTTTTCCCTCAGCAGGTGACCCTGGGCTTGAAGGCTTTGAAGGGAGCTTTTGCTCCTCCGAGTCTCTGCACTCGGCAGAATTAACCTTATCAACAGCCTGAACACTGTCGCCGACCTTCAGATCGCATTTTTTTATGGTCCGACAGCTCTCTAAAAGTTTTCGTCGCCGCCCCCACCCCTAATTGTGGAATAAATCTTAAACAATTCTGGGCAGCTTTTCAGGTCTCCTGCTCTTGCAGAGCTTTTTGCAAAGCCTCCACAATTTTCCCCATGATTTAAGATTTTTCCCTGAGCCAGAAGACATTGTTTCTTCGGCCAGAGCTTTTGTGCATTGATCCCATATATCTGGGTGGAGAATGTCCACTGGCCAATCAATGACCCCAAGTTGCAAAAGCCTCGTCACTGTGAGGGTAAACTCTTTTGCTTTACAATCAATCCCCCACTGCTTATGAATCTGAGATACGACCTTCACGAGAGCTTCCATCCTCCTCGCGGGTCCTGGGGCGTCCCCCTCACCAAGCTGGTCCTGCCGCTCGGCCGTCGTTCACCCGTCCAGGCGACTCCCGTTCTCCCGGGCGATGTCCCAGGGTTTCGGCACCACTTGTTGCCTCTGCTGAGGCGTAGTGACCTGGTTCAGGAACGACACGACAGCCACACCCAGGCTGCTCGGGCCGCCAGCTCACAGACACCAATGTGATGGACGGCAAATGGCATTTATTAACTGGTTACATGAGGTTATAAAACTTCTGTTTGATACATCACTTCCGTCTGCTTACGTTACAAACTACGTGTTGCTTAGCTTATCAAAGACACTAAAACAACTAAGTGTTGAGGGAGGGGTTCTGTCTGCCCGTACAACGCGAAATCTTCCGATCGCCTGTCCCTAATCTCCCACACGCTCCCTGCACGGGACCATTTCAGCTGAGACCAAGGAAGACGGGGGCCCCAGAAATGACACCCCTGGCTGGCCCAGCGCTCACGCCCGGGAGCCCCTTTGCTGGGTCTCCTCCGAACGCGGCGTGTTCAAAACACAAAACCCCGCCGAGAC
This sequence comes from Hirundo rustica, assembly GCF_015227805.2. Taxonomy (NCBI): domain Eukaryota; kingdom Metazoa; phylum Chordata; class Aves; order Passeriformes; family Hirundinidae; genus Hirundo; species Hirundo rustica. The sequence continues at coordinate 24,934 of NW_026690186.1, forward strand.
A
>NC_053477.1:0-80915 GCF_015227805.2 Hirundo rustica
AGCTGGGGACACCGAGGACACCTCACTGGGGCCCTGTGACCCTCCAGGTGTCACCTCCCTGGGACCCTGTCCCCTCCCTGTGACCCCTCCATGACCCCCTGTGACCTCTCCATGATCCCCTGTCCCCTCCCTGTGACCCCTGGGACCCTTGGGGTGTCACCGCCCTGCTGACCCCTGCAGGTGCCACCTGTCCCCTCCCTGACCCCGGCCATGTCCCTGTGTGACCCCTGCCCCCGGTGGTGTCCCCGTGTGACCCCTGACCCCGGTGGTGTCCCCGTGTGACCCCTGACCCCAGCCATGTCCGCAGCTGTCCCCTGTCTGACCCCGACCCCAGCCATGTCCCCGTGTGACCCCTGACCCCTGTCTGACCCCTCTCTGACCCCTGCCCCAGCCATGTCCCCAGATGTCCCCTGACCCCGGCGGTGTCCCCATGTGACCCCTGACCCCTCTCTGTCCCCTGTCTGACCCCGACCCCAGCCGTGTCCCCGTGTGACCCCTGACCCCTCTCTGACCCCCGTCTGACCCCTGACCCCGGCCGTGTCCCCAGGTGTCACCTGACGGGCGCGGTGGCCACGGCGTGCGGTGACGACGCCGTGCGCGTGTTCGAGGAGGTGCCCCCGGGCGCGTCCCCGCTGTCCCCGGTCACCTTCGCGCTGTGCGCCCACGTCCCCCGCGCCCACGCCCAGGACGTCAACGGCGTGGCGTGGCACCCGCGGGAGCCCGGGCTGCTGGCCACCTGCGGCGACGACGGCGACATCGCCCTGTGGCGCTACCAGCGCCCCGACGGCCCCTGAGCGACACCGGGGACATCGAGGACATTGAGGGGACACCCAGGGGACACCCAGGGGACATCGGGGACATTGAGGGGACATCGCCCTGTGGCGCTACCAGCGCCCCGACGGCCCCTGAGCGACACTGGGGACACCAGGGGACATCGAGGGGTCACCCAGGGGACACCACGTCCTCTGAGGGGACATCGAGGGGACACCCAGTGCTCTGAGGGGACACCCAGGGGACACTGGAGGATATCAAGGGGACACTGGGGACATCGAGGGGACACTGGGGGACATCAGGAGACACCCAGTGCTCTGGGGGGACACCAGGCACCCTGGGGACATCCAGGGGGACACCGAGTGCTCTGGGGGGACACGGAGTGCTCTGGGGGGACGCGGCCCCCCTGCCTGGCCTCCAGGACAGCCCAGGGTTCTCCAGGAGCCTCCTGTGGCCTCCGGGATCCCCCAAAGTTCTCCAGACCTCGGTGGCCTCTGGGATCCCCCTGTGGCCTCCGGGACCCCTCCGGGATCTCCCGATGTTCTCCCCACGGCCCCCAGGAGCCTCCTGTGGCCTCTGGGATCACCCAAAGTTCTCCAGGAACATTCCAGGAGCTCCCAAAGTTCTCCAGGAGATCTCAGTGGCCTCCAGGAGCCTCCTGTGGCCTCTGGGATCACCCAAAGTTCTCCAGGAGCCTTCCAGGAGCTCCCAAAGTTCTCTGGAACCTCCCTGTGGCCTCCAGGATCTGTCACCGTCCCCCAGGAGATGTCACTGTTCTCCAGGAGCTCCCAGTGACCTCCGGGGTTCCCCAGTGTTCTCCAGAACCCCCCGTGCCCTCCAGGACCTCCCAGTGACCTCCAGGACCCTGCTGTGACTTCCAGAACATCTCAGTGACTTTCAGAATTCCCCAGGGTTCTCCAAGACCCCCTGTGGCCTCCAGGATCACCCCACATGTTCCAGGATCCCCCCACGTTCTCCGGGATCCCCCCACGTGCTCCGGGACCTTCCCAAACCCCCCAGCCCCCCCGTGTCCCCCTCCCGTCCCTCGGGATCCGTGGGGATCCGTGGGGAGCTCCTGCCCCAGAGCCAATAAAAACCCAAAGAGCTCCTGGAGAAGCCCCCGGGTCCTGCGCGGGCTTTGGGGCGACCTGGGACCGGCAGGGACCCCAAAGAGTTCGGGGTGTGGGAATTGGGGACCCCAAAGAGTTCAGGATGTGGGGATTGGGGACCCCAAAGAGTTCGGGATCCAGGGAATTGGGGCGTGGGAATTGGGGACCCCAAAGAGTTCGGGATCCAGGGATTCGGGGTGTGGGAATTGGGGATTCCAAGGGTTTGGGGTCCAGGAATTTGGGATCAGGGAATTCGGGGTGTGGGAATTGGGGATCCAGGAGTTTGGGGGGTGGGAATTTGGGATTCCAAGAGTTTGGGATCCAGGAATTGGGGATTCCAAGAGTTCGAGGTCCAGGAATTTGGGATGCAGGAATTCTGGGTTTCAGGAATTTGGGATCAGGGAATTTGGGGATTCCAAGGGTTTGGGGTCCAGGAATTTGGGATCAGGGAATTCGGGGTGTGGGAATTGGGGATTCCAAGAGCTCGAGGTCCAGGAGTTTGGGACGCAGGAATTTTGGGTTTCAGGGAATTCGGGGTGCAGGGGTTTGGGACGTGGGAATTTGGGATCAGGGAATTTGGGGTGCAGGGGTTTGGGACGTGGGAATTCGGGATCAGGGAATTTGGGGTGCAGGGGTTTGGGACGTGGGAATTTGGGATCAGGGAATTTGGGGTGCAGCACCGAGGCCGAGTCGGATCCTGAAGTTTATTCCAACCTTACAAAAAACTCTGTACAAAACATCCAAACCCTAAAAACCACCGGGAGAACGCGGGAGCGGGGATTTGGGGGATTCTCATGGGATTCTCTGGGGTTTTTTGGGACTTTAAGGGATCTTTTGGGACTCGAACTCTCTGGGACGTTTCGGGACTCAGACAAACTCTGGGATTTTTGGGACTCTGGGATTTTTGGGACTCTGGGATTTTTGTGACTGGGATTTTTGGGACTCTGGGATTTCTGGGACTGGGATTTTTGGGACTCTGGGATTTTTGGGACTGGGATTTTTGGGACTCTGGGATGTTTTGGGACTGGGATTTTTTTGGACTCGAGGATTTTTGGGACTGGGATTTTTTTGGACTCTGGGATTTCTGGGACTGGGATTTTTGGGACTCTGGGATTTTTGGGACTGGGATTTTTGGACTCGAGGATTTTTGGGACTGGGATTTTTGGGAGTGGGATTTGTGGGACTCCGTGCGTCCGTCAGTCGGAGTCGGAGTCGCTCTCGGCCTCTTTGACGTCCACGCTGAATTTGTACTCCTGGTCGCAGCCCATGTAGGCGTCGCTCATGAAGTAGAGCGTGTAGTGCTGCGCGCCCGGCGCCGGCGCCACGAAATCCAGCTTCACCTGGCACCCGCGGGCACGCGGTGTCACCCACGGGTGCTCGGTGTCACCCAGTGTCACCTCAGTGTCACCCGCAGGATGCCGTGTCACCCGGTGTCACCCACGGGTGCTCAGTGTCACCCAGTGTCACCCACGGGCACCAGCTGTTATCTGCTGTCACCCACTGTCACCCAGCCCACGGCATCGTGGTGTCACCCACTGGCATCCAGGGACACTCGCTGGCACCCAGTGTCACCCAGTGTCACCCAGTGTCACCCGGCCCACGGCACTGTGGTGTCGCCATCACCCAGTGTCACCCGCTGGCACCTGGCCCACGTCACCTTGGTGTCCCCCTGTGTCAGCCCCCCTGTGTCACCCATCCCGGTGTCACCTCCGTGTCACCACCCCCAGTGTCACCAAGCTGCTGTCACCCTCTGTCACCTCCCCAGAGTCACCCTGCTGGTGTCACCCACCCTGTGTCACCCACCCTGTGTCACCCCCGCCACCACCACCCCTGGTGTCACCCATCCCATGTCCCCAGTGACCCCCAGTGTCCCCCGGTGCCACACCAGTGTCCCCCCGGTGTCCCCCAGTGACCCCCAGTGTCCCCCGGTGTCCCCCAGTGCCACCCCAGTGTCCCCCCGGTGTCACCTTGGCCTTCTGCTGCAGCGTCAGGCGTTTGATGGAGATGAGGCTGTTGGACTTGGAGTCACCGATCACCACCCACCAGCCCTCCTCCCGCTTCTGTGGGGACATCGGGGACACTGTCACCTCAGTGCCACCCCAGTGCCACCCACCAGCCCTCCTCCCGCTTCTGTGGGGACATCGGGGACATCGGGGACATTGTCACCTCAGTGCCACCCCAGTGCCACCCCAGTGCCACCCCCCAGCCCTCCTCCCGCTTCTGTGGGGACATTGGGGACATCGGGGACATCAGGGACATTGTCACCCCAGTGCCACCCCAGTGCCACCCCAGTGCCACCCCAGTGCCACCCACCAGCCCTCCTCCCGCTTCTGTGGGGACATCGGGGACAGCGACAGAGACACGGGACAGGGACTCTGAGACTTGGGGACAGACCCATCCCATCCCATCCCATCCCATCCCATGGATCCCAGCCCATCCCATCCCATGGATCCCATCCCATCCCATGGATCCCACCCCATGGATCCCATCCCATGGATCCCATGGATCCCATCCCATGGATCCCATGGATCCCATCCCATCCCATGGATCCCATTTCATGGATCCCATCCCATGGATCCCATCCCATCGATCCCGTCGATCCCGTCGATCCCAACCCCGCGGTACCTGTGGGAACAGCGGTGCGATGACCGGCCCGGTGACCTCCTCCTCCCGCTCCAGCTGCACCAGCACCACCACGGGGCCACCGCTGGGGACAGGGAACGGGAACAGCGGGGTCACATCCCGATCCCAAACCCACCCCAAACCAACCCCAAACCAACCCCAGCACCACCACGGGGCCGCTGCTGGGGACAGGGAATGGGAACAGCGGGGTCACATCCCGATCCCAACCCCAAACCCAAACCCAGCACCACCACGGGGCCGCTGCTGGGGACAGGGAACGGGAACAGGAACAGCGGGGTCACATCCCGATCCCAAACCCTAACCCAAACCCACCCCAACCCCAGCACCACCACGGGGCCACCGCTGGGGACACAGAGAGAACAGGAACAGCGGGGTCACATCCCGATCCCAAACCCACCCCAAACCAACCCCAAACCCAACCCCAGCACCACCACGGGGCCGCCGCTGGGAATGGAGCAATGGGACCAGGAACAGCGGGATCCTGACCTCGATCCCAACCCCGATCCCAACGATCCGCAGCAACCTGCGGATGCTGTCCCTGTCCCCACCTCGTACGACAGCTCCATGCTGGGGCAGCGGCTGCAGAAGCGCGCCATGATCCCAAAGATCCCGATCCCATCCCAGTGACCCCAATGACCCCAGTGACCCCAATCCCATCCCAGTGACCCCAATCCCATCCCAATGATCCCAATGATCCCAATCCCATCCCAGTGACCCCAATCCCATCCCAGTGACCCCAATGACCCCAATGACCCCAATCCCATCCCAGTGACCCCAATCCCATCCTGATGACCCCAATCCCATCCCAATGACCCCAGTGACCCCAGCGACCCCAATCCCATCCCAGTGACCCCAATGACCCCAGCGACCCCAATCCCATCCCAGTGACCCCAATGACCCCAGTGACCCCAATCCCATCCCAATGACCCCAGCGACCCCAATCCCATCCCAGTGACCCCAATCCCATCCCAATGACCCCAGCGACCCCAATCCCATCCCAGTGACCCCAATCCCATCCTGATGACCCCAATCCCATCCCAGTGACCCCAATCCCATCCCAGTGACCCCAATCCCATCCTGATGACCCCAATCCCATCCCAATGACCCCAGCGACCCCAATCCCATCCCAGTGACCCCAATCCCATCCCAACGATCCCAGTGACCCCAATCCCATCCCAGTGATCCCAATGACCCCAGTGACCCCAATCCCATCCCAGTGACCCCAATGACCCCAGGGACCCCAATCCCATCCCAATGACCCCAATCCCGTCCCAGTGACCCCAATCCCGTCCCAGGGACCCCAGCCTCACCTGCGGATGTTGTCCCTGTCCCCCACCTCGTAGGACAGCTCGATGTTGGGGTAGCGGTTGCAGAAGCGCGCCACGTCGGCGATCTGCGCCTCGGGCAGCTGCAGCAGCGCCGTGCGCTCCTCGTCCTCCATCTCCATGATGTCGAAGACGCTCTCCACGCCCTGCAAGGGCCGCCGGCGTCACCCGCCCCGCCCCGCCCCGCCGCTCGTTAATTAACCCGGTTAATTGCCGCGGGGGCTCGGGGGAACCCAGCCCCTGGCCAGAGCTCATCCGTCGATTGCTAATTGCTGGAGGAATTGCGGGTGCTCCGCCGCAGGAGATCTCGTGGGGTGCTCGTTAATTGGGGGAGGAACCTGGGGGTCTCGTTAATTGGGGGAGGAACCCGGGGGTGCTCGTTAATTGGGGGAGGAAATGGAGGGTCTCATTAATTGGGGGAGGAAATGGAGGTCTCATTAATTGGGGGAGGAACTCAAGGGTGCTCGTTAATTGGGGGAGGAAATCGGGGGTCTCGTTAATTGGGGGAGGAACTCGGGGGTCTCGTTAATTGGGGGAGGAACTCGGGGGTGCTCGTTAATTGGGGGAGGAAATGGAGGGTCTCATTAATTGGGGGAGGAACTCAAGGGTGCTCGTTAATTGGGGGAGGAAATCGGGGGATTTTTGTTAATTGGTGGAGGAAATCGAGGGTCTCATTAATTGGGGGAGGAACTCAGGGGTGCTCGTTAATTGGGGGAGGAAATCGGGGGTCTCGTTAATTGGGGCAATAACTCAGGGGATTTTTGTTAATTGGTGGAGGAAATCGAGGGTCTCATTAATTGGTGGAGGAACTCGGGGGATTTTCATTAATTGGTGGAGGAACTCGGGGGTCTCGTTAATTGGGGGAATAACTCAGGGATTTTCGTTAACTGGGGCAATAATTCAGGGGATCCCAACCCCTCACGAGAGTTCATCAATTGCTCGTTAATTGGGGCAATAACTCGGGGGTCTCGTTAATTGGTGGAGGAACTCGGGGTATCTCAACCCCTCACCAAAGCTCATCAGCTGCTCGTTAATTGGTGAGAATAATTCAGGGGAGCTCTTTAATTGGGGAATAATTCAGGGGATCCCAACCCCTCACAAGAGTTCATCAATTGCTCGTTAATTGGGGCAATAACTCGGGGGATTTTTGTTAATTGGTGGAGGAAATCGAAGGGTCTCGTTAACTGGGGGAATAACTCGGGGGTCTCGTTAACCGGGGGAATAACTCGGGGGTCTCGTTAATTGGGGGAATAACTCGGGGGTCTCATTAACTGGGGGAATAACTCGGGGGTCTCATTAACTGGGGGAATAACTCGGGGGTCTCGTTAATTGGTGCAGGAACTCGGGGTATCTCAACCCCTCACCAAAGCTCATCAGTCGCTCATCAGTTAATTGGTGAAATAATTTACGGGATCCCAAGCCCTCACAAGAGTTCATCAATTGCTCGTTAATTGGTGGAAGAACGTGGAGGGTCTCATTAATTGGTGAAAATAATTCAGAGGATCTCATTAATTGGTGAAATAAGGCAGGGTATTGCACCCCAAAAGAGCTCACCAGGTGCTCATTAATCGGTGAAAATAATTCAGGGGATCTCATTAATTGGGGGATAATTCAGGGGATCCCAAGGCCTCACAGGAGTTCATCAATTGCTCATTAATTGGGGGAATAACCTGGGGGCGGTCTCATTAATTGGGGGAATAATTCAGGGGATTTTCATTAATTAGGGGAATAACTCAGGGGATTTCCATTAATTAGGGGCATAACTCAGGGATCTCATTAATTGGTGCAGGAACTCGGGGTATCTCAACCCCTCACAAGAGCTCATCAGGTGCTCGTTAATTAGTGAAAATAATTTGGGGTATCTCAGTAACTGGGGGAATAACGCAGGGTATTGCACCCCAAAAGAGCTCAGCAGGTGCTCGTTAATTAGTGGGATTGAGGGAATCATTCAGGGCGTCTCATTAACTGGGGGAATAGCTCAGGGGACCCCGTTAATTGGGGGAGTAACTCAAGGGTCTCGTTAATTGGGGGAATAACTCAGGGAACCTCATTAATTGCGGGAGTAACTCAAGGAGCTCATTAACTGGGGGAATAGCTCAGGGGACCCCGTTAATTGGGGGAGTAACTCAAGGGCCTCGTTAATTGGGGGAGTAACTCAGGGAACCTCATTAATTGGGGGAGTAACTCAAGGGCCTCGTTAATTGGGGGAGTAACTCAAGGGCCTCATTAATTGGGGGAGTAACTCAAGGGCCTCATTAATTGGGGGAGTAACTCAAGGGCCTCATTAATTGGGGGAGTAACTCAAGGGCCTCATTAATTGGGGGAGTAACTCAAGGGCCTCGTTAATTGGGGGAGTAACTCAAGGGCCTCGTTAATTGGGGGAGTAACTCAAGGGCCTCATTAATTGGGGGAGTAACTCAAGGCCCTCATTAATTGGGGGAGTAACTCAAGAGCCTCGTTAATTGGGGGAACACCTTGGGGTACCTCAACCCCTGACGAGCTCGCCAGGCGCTCGTTAATTAGTGAAAATGACTCATCAGTTGATCTGTTAATTGGTGGAACAACCTGGGGCTCCCTCACTAATTAGGGGAGCACCCTCCTCCCTGGTGGAAGCTTTTCCCTCCCGGCTCCCCCCGAACCCGCACAGCTCCGCCCAAACTCCGGGGCCACGGGCTGGGAATTCCGGCTTGTCCCAAAAATCCGACATTCCCGTGCCCTGGCTGTCCCCAGGGTGTCCCTGGCTGTCCCCAGGGTGTCCCTGGCTGTCCCCTGGGTGTCCCTGGGTGTCCCTGGGTGTCCCTGGTTGTCCCCTGGGTGTCCCTGGGTGTCCTGGGTGTCCCTGGGTGTCCCCTGGGTGTCCCCTGGGTGTCCCTGGGTGTTCCTGTGTGTTCCTGGCTGTCCCCTGGGTGTTCCTGGCTGTCCCCTGGCTGTCCCTGGCTGTCCCCAGGGTGTCCCCTGGCTGTCCCCAGTGTCCCCTGGCTGTCCCTGGCTGTCCCCAGGGTGTCCCTGGCTGTCCCCTGGGTGTCCCTGGGTGTCCCTGGGTGTCCCTGGTTGTCCCCTGGGTGTCCCTGGGTGTCCCCGGTGTCCCTGGGTGTCCCCTGGGTGTCCCCTGGGTGTCCCTGGGTGTTCCTGTGTGTTCCTGGCTGTCCCCTGGGTGTTCCTGGCTGTCCCCTGGCTGTCCCTGGCTGTCCCCAGGGTGTCCCCTGGCTGTCCCCAGTGTCCCCTGGCTGTCCCTGGCTGTCCCCAGGGTGTCCCCTGGCTGTCCCCAGTGTCCCCTGGCTGTCCCTGGCTGTCCCCAGGGTGTCCCCTGGCTGTCCCCAGTGTCCCCTGGCTGTCCCTGGCCGTCCCCAGGGTGTTCCCTGGCTGTCCCTGGATGACTCTGGTTGTCCCTGGATGACCCTGGCTGTCCCCTGGCTGTCCCCAGTGTGCCCAGGGTGTCCCCTGGCTGTCCCCAGTGTCCCCTGGCTGTCCCTGGCTGTCCGCAGGGTGTCCCCTGGCTGTCCCCAGGCTGTCCCCAGGGTGTCCCCAGGGTGTTCCCTGGCTGTCCCTGGCTGTCCCCAGTGTCCCCAGGGTGTTCCCTGGCTGTCCCTGGCTGTCCCCAGTGTCCCCAGGGTGTTCCCTGGCTGTCCCCAGGGTGTTCCCTGGCTGTCCCCAGTGTCCCCTGGCTGTCCCCAGGGTGTCCCCAGGGTGTCCCCCGGCTGTCCCCAGTGTCCCCAGGGTGTCCCCGGCCGTACCTTGTCCGTGCAGCGTTTGATGTGCTCGGAGGTGAAGTGCGGCAGCTGTTTGAGGTACGAGTCCTTGGACCACATGGCCTGAGTGACCATCTGGGCCAGCTCCATGGCGGCCAGCGCCGGGCTGAGCCAGCCGTTGCTGGAGAGCACGTCCACACAGGCCTGGATCAGCCGGATCGCCTGGAGAGACGGACACACGGACACAGGGACACAGGTCAGTGACAGGGACAGTGACAGTGACACAGCCATTGCTGGAGAGCACGTCCACACAGGCCTGGATCAGCCGGATCGCCTGGAGAGACGGACACACGGACAGACAGACACAGGTCAGTGACAGGGACAGTGACAGTGACACAGCCATTGCTGGAGAGCACGTCCACACAGGCCTGGATCAGCCGGATCGCCTGGAGAGACGGACACACGGACACAGGTCAGTGATGGACAGTGACAGTGACACAGCCAGCCTGGACACACGGACACACGGACAGATGGACACACGGACACAGGTCAGTGACAGTGACAGTGACACAGCCATTGCTGGAGAGCACGTCCACGCAGGCCTGGATCAGCCGGATCGCCTGGAGAGACGGACACACGGACACACGGACACAGGTCAGTGACAGTGACAGTGACAGTGACACAGCCATTGCTGGAGAGCACGTCCACGCAGGCCTGGATCAGCCGGATCGCCTGGAGAGACGGACACACGGACACACGGACACAGGTCAGTGACAGTGACACAGCCAGCCTGGACACACGGACACACGGACACAGGTCAGTGACAGTGACACAGCCAGCCTGGACACACGGACACACGGACAGATGGACACAGGTCAGTGACAGTGACACAGCCAGCCTGGACACACGGACAGACGGACACAGGTCAGTGATGGACAGTGACAGAGCCAGCCTGGACACACGGACACACGGACACACGGACACAGGTCAGTGACAGTGACACAGCCAGCCTGGACACACGGACACATGGACAGATGGACACAGGTCAGTGACAGTGACAGTGACACAGCCAGCCTGGACACACGGACACACGGACAGATGGACACAGGTCAGTGACAGTGACAGGGACACAGCCAGCCTGGACACACGGACACACGGACAGATGGACAGAGGTCAGTGACAGTGACACAGCCAGCCTGGACACACAGACAGGGATGGACAGATGGACAGAGGTCAGTGACAGGGACAGACAGTGATGGTCAGTGACGGTCAGTGATGGTCAGTGATGGTCAGTGACGGTCAGTGATGGTCAGTGATGGTCAGTGACGGTCAGTGATGGTCACTGACACAGACAGGCATGGGGACCCCATGGGATGGAGCCAGGCTGGAACAGATCCTGGAGAACTGACCCATGGGATGGGACAGTCCTGGAGAACTGACCCATGGGATGGAACAGTCCTGGAGAACTGACCCATGGGATGGAACAGTCCTGGAGAACTGACCCATGGGATGGAACAGTCCTGGAGAACTGACCCATGGGATGGGACAGTCCTGGAGAACTGACCCATGGGATGGGACAGTCCTGGAGAACTGACCCATGGGATGGAACAGTCCTGCAGAACTGACCCATGGGATGGGACAGTCCTGGAGAACTGACCCATGGGATGGGACAGTCCTGGAGAACTGACCCATGGGATGGAACAGTCCTGGAGAACTGACCCATGGGATGGAACAGTCCTGGAGAACTGACCCATGGGATGGGACAGTCCTGGAGAACTGACCCATGGGATGGAACAGTCCTGGAGAACTGACCCATGGGATGGAACAGTCCTGGAGAACTGACCCATGGGATGGAACAATCCTGGAGAACTGACCCATGGGATGGGACAGTCCTGGAGAACTGACCCATGGGATGGAACAGTCCTGGAGAACTGACCCATGGGATGGGACAGTCCTGGAGAACTGACCCATGGGATGGAACAGTCCTGGAGAACTGACCCATGGGATGGAACAATCCTGGAGAACTGACCCATGGGATGGAACAGTCCTGGAGAACTGACCCATGGGATGGAACAATCCTGGAGAACTGACCCATGGGATGGAACAGTCCTGGAGAACTGACCCATGGGATGGGATCCCTGCAGAACTGACCCATGGGATGGAACAATCCTGGAGAACTGACCCATGGGATGGGACAGTCCTGGAGAACTGACCCATGGGATGGAACAGTCCTGGAGAACTGACCCATGGGATGGGACAGTCCTGGAGAACTGACCCATGGGATGGAACAGTCCTGGAGAACTGACCCATGGGATGGAACAATCCTGGAGAACTGACCCATGGGATGGAACAGTCCTGGAGAACTGACCCATGGGATGGAACAGTCCTGGAGAACTGACCCATGGGATGGAACAGTCCTGGAGAACTGACCCATGGGATGGAACAGTCCTGGGGAACTGACCCATGGGATGGAACAATCCTGGAGAACTGACCCATGGGATGGAACAGTCCTGGAGAACTGACCCATGGGATGGAACAGTCCTGCAGAACTGACCCATGGGATGGAACAGTCCTGCAGAACTGACCCATGGGATGGAACAGTCCTGGAGAACTGACCCATGGGATGGAACAATCCTGGAGAACTGACCCATGGGATGGGATCCCTGCAGAACCTCCTGATCCCTCCCCACTCTCACTGCCCATAAATCCCAGGATCCCATTCCCATCATGGATACGGGACCCCGTTTCCGTCAGGGCTGTGGGACCCCGTTTCCGTCAGGGCTGTGGGACCCCGTTTCCCATCATGGATACAGGACCCCGTTTCCATCAGGGCTGTGGGACCCCGTTTCCCGTGAGGGCTGCGGGACCCCGTTCCCATCATGGATACAGGACCCCGTTTCCATCATGGATGTGGGACCCCGTTTCCCATCAGGGCTGTGGGACCCCGTTCCCATCATGGATGTGGGACCCCGTTTCCATCAGGGCTGTGGGACCCCGTTTCCATCATGGATGTGGGACCCCGTTCCCATCATGGATACAGGACCCCGTTTCCATCAGGGCTGTGGGACCCCGTTTCCATCAGGGCTGTGGGATATCTGCGGCTCCTGGCCCCAGGAGCCCCTGGCCGTGCCCCCACCTTGCTCAGGATCTCCTCGGTGTCCGACTGCAGCTCGGCGCTCAGCTGCATCCGTGACAGGTGTGCCTGCAGCAGCAGGTTGGTCTTGACGTGGGGGTCGTTGAATTTGGGGTTGGTCAGCTTGTGGGGCACCTTCTGGGACAGCTGGGGGCGGGGGGAGCCGTCAGTGATCCGCCCCCAAAACAGCTCCGGCCCCACGGGCGTTGGGATTGCTGAGCGCTCATCCCCGTCCTGATCCCATCCATCCCACGGACCCCACTCCATCCCGTCATTCCCACTGATCCCACCAGTGACACTGATCCCATTGATCCCACTGATCCCATCAGTGACACCGATCCCACTGATCCCATCAGTGACACTGATCCCATCCATCCCACGGACCCCACTCCATCCCGTCATTCCCACTGATCCCATCGATCCCACCAGTGACACTGATCCCATTGATCCCATTGATCCCATCAGTGACACTGATCCCATTGATCCCATCAGTGACACTGATCCCATCCATCCCACGGACCCCACTCCATCCCGTCATTCCCACTGATCCCACTGATCCCACCAGTGACATTGATCCCATTGATCCCATCAGTGACATTGATCCCATCGATCCCATCAGTGACATTGATCCCACTGATCCCACTGATCCCACCAGTGACACTGATCCCATCCATCCCACGGACCCCACTCCATCCCGTCATTCCCACTGATCCCACTGATCCCACCAGTGACATTGATCCCATTGATCCCATCAGTGACATTGATCCCATCGATCCCATCAGTGACATTGATCCCACTGATCCCACTGATCCCACCAGTGACACTGATCCCATCCATCCCACGGACCCCACTCCATCCCGTCATTCCCACTGATCCCACTGATCCCACCAGTGACACTGATCCTATCGATCCCACGGACCCCACTCCATCCCGTCATTCCCACTGATCCCACTGATCCCACCAGTGACACTGATCCTATCGATCCCACGGACCCCACTCCATCCCGTCATTCCCACTGACACTGATCCCATCGATCCCATCAGTGACATTGATCCCATTGATCCCATCGATCCCATCAGTGACACTGATCCTATCAATCCCATCAGTGACACTGATCCCATTGATCCCATCGATCCCATCAGTGACACTGATCCTATCGATCCCATCAGTGACACTGATCCCATCAGTGACACTGATCCCATTGATCCCACCAGTGACACTGATCCCACTGATCCCATTGATGCCATCACTGACACTGATCCCACTGATCCCATCAGTGACACTGATCCCACTGATCCCATCACTGACACTGATCCCACTGATCCCATCAGTGACACTGATCCAACTGATCCCATCAGTGACACTGATCCCACTGATCCCATCAGTGACACTGATCCAACTGATCCCATCAGTGACACTGATCCCACTGATCCCATCGATCCCATCACTGACACTGATCCCATTGATCCCATCAGTGACACTGATCCCATTGATCCCATCAATGACATTGATCCCATTGATCCCATCCCATCAGTGACACTGATCCCACTGATCCCATCAGTGACACTGATCCCACTGATCCCACCAGTGACACTGGTCCCACTGATCCCATCAGTGACATTGATCCCATTGATCCCATCCCATCAGTGACATTGATCCCATTGATTCCATCAGTGACACTGATCCCATTGATCCCATCCCATCAGTGACACTGATCCCATTGATCCCATCCCATCGATCCCATTGATCCCATCCCAATCCCGTACCTGTCTCAGGAGGTTGTCCTCGTGGTGCCGGATCGGGATGTTCCCATTGATCCCAATCCCATTGATCCCAATCCTATTGATCCCATCCCAATCCTGTACCTGTCACAGGAGGTTGTCCTCGTGGTGCCGGATCAGGATGTTCCCATGGATCCCAATCCCATACCTGTCTCAGGAGGTTGTCCTCGTGGTGCCGGATCGGGATGTTCCCATTGATCCCAATCCCATTGATCCCAATCCCGTACCTGTCTCAGGAGGTTGTCCTCGTGGTGCCGGATCGGGATGTTCCCATTGATCCCAATCCCATTGATCCCAATCCTATTGATCCCATCCCAATCCTGTACCTGTCACAGGAGGTTGTCCTCGTGGTGCCGGATCAGGATGTTCCCATGGATCCCAATCCCATACCTGTCTCAGGAGGTTGTCCTCGTGGTGCCGGATCGGGATGCTCCCATTGACCCCATTGATCCCACCCCAATCCCATTGATCCCATCCCAATCCCATTGATCCCATGGATCCCGTACCTGTCGGAGCAGGTTGTCCTCGTGGTGCCGGATCGGGATGTTCTCATTGATCCCATCCCAATCCCATTGATCCCATCCCAATCCCATTGATCCCATCCCAATCCCATTGATCCCAATCCCGTACCTGTCGGAGCAGGTTGTCCTCGTGGTGCCGGATCGGGATGTTCCCATTGACCCCATTGATCCCAATCCCATGGATCCCATGGATCCCATGGATCCCATACCTGTCTCAGGAGGTTGTCCTCGTGGTGCCGGATCGGGATGTTCTCATTGATCCCATCCCAATCCCATTGATCCCATCCCAATCCCATTGATCCCATTGACCCCATTGATCCCATTGATCCCAATCCCACTGATCCCATGGATCCCGTGGATCCCGTACCTGTCGGAGCAGGTTGTCCTCGTGGTGCCAGATCGGGATGTTCCCATTGACCCCATTGATCCCAATCCCATTGATCCCAATCCCATTGATCCCATTGATCCCATGGATCCTGTGGATCCCGTACCTGTCGGAGCAGGTTGTCCTCGTGGTGCCGGATCGGGATGTTCTCGTACTCGGCGGCGTTGGAGATGATCTCCAGCAGCCCCCGCACCTTGGTCTTGGCGTTGAGCGACATGCTGAACAGCTCTGGGGGAAAACGCACAGAAAACGGGAACTTAGGGGGAAAACCCGAACCCCAGGATCTTCTGGAAGGAAAATAAACAAAACCAAAACAAACATCCCAAAATTGGGACTTTTGGCGGGGAAAGAAACAGATTTTTTAGGGGGAAAACACCCAAACCCAGGGATTCTTTCGGGGAAAACACCAAACCCCAAGGAATTTTTTGGGGGAAATCCCCAACCACAGTTATTTTTTTGGGACATCCCTGCGTGCAGACGGGTGTTTTTGGTAAATCCCCGTGTGCAGACGGGTGTTTTTGGTAAATCCCCGTGTGCAGACGGGTGTTTTTGGTAAATCCCCGTGTGCAGACGGGTGTTTTTGGTAAATCCCCGTGTGCACAGGGATGTTTTTGGTAAATCCCCGTGTGCAGACGGGTGTTTTTGGTAAGTCCCCGCGTGCAGACGGGTGTTTTTGGTAAATCCCCGCGTGCAGACGGGTGTTTTTGGTAAATCCCCGTGTGCAGACGGGTGTTTTTGGTAAGTCCCGGCCCCGGGGTGTTCTGCCGCACCGATGGTGGTGTAGTTGATGTAGTAGTAGGCGGCGATCATGCCCAGGTTGAGCGGCGCCACGTCCATCTCGTCCTCGATGCTGATGCACTTGGACTGCTCCAGGTCGCTGAGCGTCTGCTCCACCAGCTCCGACAGGTGATCCGACAGGTGCCGGTGCGACACGCCTGCGCCGCGGGACGGGGGGACACGGCGTCACCGGGACAGAGGGACACCGGGACAGAGGGACAGCGGGACAGAGGGACAGAGGGACGGAGGGACACAGCGTCACCGCCACGGAGGGACACCGGGACACCGGGACAGAGGGACACAGCGTCACCGCGACGGAGGGACAGGGGGACAGAGGGTCACCGCGACGGAGGGACACCGGGACAGAGGGACAGAGGGTCACCGTGACCGAGGGACACAGCGTCACCGCGACGGAGGGACACTAGGACAGAGGGACAGAGGGACGGAGGGAGCCAGCGTCACCGCGATGGAGGGACACCAGGACAGAGGGACAGAGTGTCGCCGGGACACCGGGACAGAGTGTCACCGGGACAGAGGGACAGAGGGACACCAGGATGGAGGGACACAGCGTCACCGCGACAGAGGGACACCGGGACAGAGGGACACAGGGACACAGGGACAGAGGGACACCGGGACAGAGGGACACAGGGACACAGGGACAGAGGGACAGAGGGACAGAGGGACAGAGGGACAGAGGGACAGAGTGTCACTGGGACACTGGGACAGAGGGACACAGGGACACAGGGACAGAGGGACACCGGGACAGAGGGACACCGGGACAGAGTGTCACCGGGACACCGGGACAGAGGGACAGAGGGACAGAGGGACAGAGGGACAGAGGGACACCGGGACAGAGGGACAGAGGGACAGAGTGTCACCGGGACACCGGGACAGAGGGACAAAGTGTCACCGGGACAGAGGGACAGAGTGTCACTGGGACAGCGTGTCACCATGGCACCAGGACAGCGTGTCACCGGGACAGAGGGACAGAGTGTCACCAGGACACCGGGACAGTGTGTCACCATGGCACCATGGCACCAGGACAGAGTGTCACCGGGACAGCGGGACAGTGTGTCACCGGGACACCGGGACTGAGTGTCACCAGGACAGCGGGACAGTGTGTCACCGGGACAGCGGGACAGTGTGTCACTGGGACACCAGGACAGAGTGTCACCGGGACACCAGGACAGTGTGTCACCAGGACACCAGGACAGAGTGTCACTGGGACAGCGGGACAGTGTGTCACTGGGACACCAGGACAGAGTGTCACCGGGACACCAGGACAGTGTGTCACCAGGACACCAGGACAGAGTGTCACCGGGACAGCGGGACAGTGTGTCACCAGGACACCATGTCACTGGGACAGCATGTCACCACGTCACCGGGACAGCGTGGCACTGCGACTGCGTGTCACGGGGTACCAGGACAGCATGTCACCAGGACACCACGTCACTGGGACAGTGCATCACCGGAGCAGCGTGCCACCAGGGCAGCACAGCACCGTGACAGCGTGTCACGGGGGCACCGGGACAGCGTGTCACCAGGACACCATGTCACGGGGACAGCATGTCACCACGTCACCGGGACAGCGTGGCACCGCGACTGCGTGTCACGGGGTACCAGGACAGCATGTCACCAGGACACCATGTCACTGGGACAGTGCATCACCGGGGCAGTGTGCCACCAGGGCAGCACAGCACCGTGACAGCGTGTCACGGGGCACCGGGTCACTGGGACAGCGTGTCACCATGTCACTGGGACAGTGTGTGACCGCAAACACCACGGCACTGGGACACCACGTTAGGGGGGAATGGGCTCATGGGACCATGGGATAATGGGATAACAAGAAGGGATGATGGGATAATGGGGTAATGGGACAGTGGGATTGTGGGACCACGGGATCATGAGATAATGGGATCATGGGGTAATGGGATCATGAGATAATGGGACCACAGAATCATGGGATAACGAGATGGGAAAAAGTGATCATGAGATAATGGGGCAATAGGGTAACGTGATAATGTGATCATGGAATTATGGGATCATAAGATAATTAAGATGGATAGTGGGATAATGGGGTAATGGGATGGGACGGGATCAATATCATGGGATGGGAACAGGGACAGGGAAAGGAACGCGGGTGGGATAGGACAGGATGTGACGGGACGGAACGGGACAGGACAGGACGGGACAGGACAGGACGGTTCAGGACTGCCAGCCCCATTACCACCCCAGGACATTCCCGGGGGTCGCCGCCAGGCTGCAGGAGCTCCCCGCTGCCCGCAGAGCCCATTCCCACCTTGCAGGTTGTAGTAGTTGGGGTTCTGGGTCATCCTGCGGTACAGGAAGGTCCAGGTCAGGTAGTCCACGGCGTCCTGCTTGTTCTCGATGGTCTTGGTGACGATCTCGGCGTTGAAGTGGTCGTGCATGCAGTGGTCCAGGTGCGACTCCACCGGCAGCGGCTCGTACAGGAACTTCTTGAAGAAATCCTGCAGCAGGACGGGCAGGAAAAGGGAAAGAATTCAAGAGTTCATCCCAAAAACGCGGTGGGAACGCCCAGCGCGGCGCTCTGCGAGGGGCTGGATTGTCCACGCGGTGATCCCGACCCTGAGTGAGGGTTTGGATCCCACCCCATTCCATTCCACCCCATTCCATCCCATCCCATCCCATTCCACCCCATTCCATTCCACCCCATTCCATTCCATTCCATTCCATTCCATTCCATTCCATTCCATTCCATTCCATTCCACCCCATTCCATGGATCCCATTCCATCCCAGCACATTGATCCTATTGTCCCACTGATCCCATCAATCCCACTGATCCCATCCCACTGATGACATTGATCCCATCCCATCAATCCCACTGATCCCATCCCATCAATCCCACTGATCCCATCCTACTGACCCCATCCCATCCCATCAATCCCACTGATCCCATCCCATCAATCCCACTGATCCCATCCCACTGATGACATTGATCCCATCCCATCAATCCCACTGATCCCATCCCATCAATCCCACTGATCCCATCCCATCAATCCCACTGATCCCATCCCATCAATCCCACTGATCCCATCCCATCAATCCCACTGATCCCTTCCCACTGATGACATTGATCCCATCCCACTGATCCCATCCGGATCCCAACCCTGCGCGAGGCTCCTCCTCCACGAGCAGCAGGAGGAGGATCCCGTTTGGAATGCCAGGAAGGTCCCCGGGGCCCCCCGCACCTTCTTGGAGCCCTGGCACATGATGACGCAGCGCCCCTCGTCGTCCTGCAGCGGGCGGTTGGCGTGGCCCACCATCTGCAGCACGTCGTAGATGGGGTAATCCACGTACCTGCCGCGGCAACGCGTCAGCGGCCCCGGACACGCACCAGGGTCACATCCCATCCCACCTGGGATCCCAATCCCATCCATCCCAACCCCATCCCATGGATCCCATCCTGCCTGGGATCCCCATCCCATCCCATCCCAACCCCAGCCATCCCATCCCACCTGGGATCCCAACCCCATCCAGCCTGGGATCCCCATCCCAACCATCCCATCCCACCTGGGATCCCAATCCCATCCATCCCAACCCCATCCCATGGATCCCATCCTGCCTGGGATCCCCATCCCATTCCTGACTGGGATCCCAACCCCATCCCATGGATCCCATTGTGTGCATTCATCTCATCTCATCTCATCTCATCTCATCTCATCTCATCTCATCCATCCCGCCTGAGATCCCAATCCCATCCATCCCAACCCCATCCCATCCCACCTGGGATCCCCATCCCATCCCATGGATCCCATTGTGTGCATTGATCTCATCATCTCATCTCACCTCACCTCACCTCATCTCACCTCACCTCATCTCACCTCATCTCACCTCACCTCATCTCACCTCATCTCACCTCATCTCACCTCATCTCACCTCACCTCATCTCACCTCATCTCACCTCACCTCATCTCATCTCATCTCACCTCATCTCATCTCACCTCATCTCACCTCACCTCACCTCATCTCACCTCACCTCATCTCACCTCACCTCACCTCATCTCATCTCACCTCACCCATCCTGCCTGGGATCTCCATCCCATCCCAATCCCATCCCACCTGGGATCCCAATCCCATCCTGCCTGGGATCTCCATCCCATCCCAATCCCATCCCACCTGGGATCCCAATCCCACCCCCATCCCAGTCCCAATCCCAATCCAATGGATCCCATTGTGTGCATTCATCTCGTCACCTCACCTCATCCCATCTCATCCATCCCGCCTGGGATCCCCATCCCAGTCTCAATCCCATCCCATCCCATTATCCCATGGATCCCATGGATCCCACGATCCGGGCCCGGGGCTCGGCTCACGCGTGGATCTTGCCGTTGTAGTACTGCGTGTCCATGATGATCACCAGGTGGGCCGAGATGTTCATGCCCCAGCAGAGGCTGCGCGAGGCCACCATCACCTGGACAGCTCCTGGGGACAGAGATCCCGGGATTCCGGGCGCTCGGACGGCGGCATGGGCACCGCCCCGGAATTTCGGGGGTGGGAGGTGGAGGTTCATGGAGCGGGTTGGGTTGGGAGAGGTTCTGAGGAGCATCAGTGCCACCGTGGCAGGGCCACCTTCCCCGTCCCAGGTGGCTCCAGCCTGGCCTCGGGCACTGCCAGGGATCCAGGGGCAGCCACAGCTCCTCTGGAATTCCAGCCCAGCCCCTGCCCACCCTCGTTCCATCCCAAATCCCATCTAAATCCCCCTTTCCCAGTGGGAGCCATTCCCTGTGTCCCATCCCTCTGTCCCTTGTCCCCAGAGGTCACACAGAGCTTGGACAAGGCACCAGCCCCAGGACGCTGGGAAGTGCTGGGCTCCAGGAAAGGCTTCTCCAGGTGCTGCTCCCATCCCACGGATCCCATCCCATAGATCCCATCCCATGGATCCCATCCCATGGATCCCATCCCACGGATCCCATCCCACGGATCCCATCCCATGGATCCCATCCCACGGATCCCATCCCACGGATCCCATCCCACGGATCCCATCCCATGGATCCCACCCCACGGATCCCCTCCCACGGATCCCATCCCATAGATCCCATCCCATGGATCCCATCCCATAGATCCCACCCCATGGATCCCATCCCATGGATCCCACCCCACGGATCCCCTCCCACGGATCCCCTCCCACGGATCCCCTCCCACGGATCCCCTCCCACGTATCCCCTCCCACGGATCCCATCCCATAGATCCCATCCCATGGATCCCATCCCACGGATCCCATCCCATAGATCCCATCCCATAGATCCCATCCCACGGATCTCATCCCATAGGTCCCATCCCACAGATCCCATCCCATGGCTCCCATCCCAGAGATCCCATCCCATCCCATGGAACCCATCCACTCAAATTCCAATCTCAATCCCATCCATCCCAATCTCAATTTCAATCCCATCCTCTCCCACTCATTCCCACTGATCCCAATCCCATCCCAATCCCATCCTCTCCCACTCATCCCCATCGATCCCAATCCCATCCCAATCCCATCCTCTCCCACTCACCCCCACCGATCCCGATCCCATCCCAATCCCATCCTCTCCCACTCATTCCCATCGATCCCAATCCCATCCCAATCCCATCCTCTCCCACTCATCCCCATCGATCCCAATCCCATCCTCTCCCACTCATTCCTATCGATCCCAATCCCATCACCAATCCCATCCTCTCCCACTCATCCCCACTGATCCCGATCCCATCACCAATCCCATCCTCTCCCACTCACCCCCACTGATCCCAATCCCATCACCAATCCCATCCTCTCCCACTCATCCCCATCGATCCCGATCCCACCCCAACCCCAATCCCGATCCCGCCCCGCCCTCACCGGAGCTGAAGAGCTGCTCCACCACGCGCCGCTCCATGGCCGTCAGCCCCTCGTGCAGGTACCCGACCCCGTTCACCAGCGTCTCCTTCAGCGTGGGGTCGCTCAGCTTCTCCAGGTACGGCACCAGGTCCTTCTCGGCGCAGTGCAGGAACCTGCGCGACGCCCGGAGCTCTTCAGGCGCGGAAAGGCCTTCAGGATCGCCCACCCCATCGATCCCAGCAATCCCACCCCACCAACCCCATCAATCCCATCCCAATCCCATCAATCCCATCCCAATCCCAATCCCCATCCCATCCCATCAATCCCACCCCACCAATCCCATCCCAATCCCATCAATCCCACCCCATCAATCCCATCCCATCCCAATCCCATCAATCCCACCCCACCAATCCCATCCTCATCCCAATCCCATCAATCCCATCCCAATCCCATCAATCCCACCCCACCAATCCCATCAATCCCACCCCATCAATCCCATCAATCCCATCCCAATCCCATCAATCCCACCCCATCAATCCCATCCCCATCCCAATCCCATCAATCCCACCCCATCAATCCCATCCCCATCCCAATCCCATCAATCCCACCCCACCAATCCCATCCTCATCCCAATCCCATCAATCCCATCCCAATCCCATCAATCCCACCCCACCGATCCCAGCAATCCCACCCCACCAATCCCATCAATCCCATCAATCCCACCCCACCAACCCCATCAATCCCATCCCCATCCCAATCCCATCAATCCCATCAATCCCACCCCATCAATCCCATCAATCCCATCCCAATCCCATCAATCCCACCCCATCAATCCCATCAATCCCATCCCCATCCCATCAATCCCACCCCATCAATCCCACCCCACCAACCCCACCAATCCCATCCCAATCCCACCAATCCCATCCCAATCCCATCAATCCCACCCCACCAATCCCATCCCCATCCCAATCCCATCAATCCCACCCCATCAATCCCATCCCAATCCCATCAATCCCACCCCATCAATCCCATCCCCAATCCCAATCCCCATCCCATCCCATCAATCCCATCCCAATCCCATCAATCCCACCCCACCAATCCCATCCCCATCCCAATCCCCATCCCATCCCATCAATCCTATCCCACCCCACCCAATCCCACCCCATGATTCCCCTCTTCTCCAGGACAAGTCCCCTCAGCTCCCTCAGGAATTCTCCATCTCCAACCCCATATCTGACCTCTGAACGCCCTCCAACCCCAGAACCCATCCCTGGACACTCTCCAACCCCAGAACCCATCCCCGGACACTCTCCAACCCCAGAACCCATCCCTGGACACTCTCCAACCCCAGAACCCATCCCTGGACGTTCTTCAGCCCTAGAACCCATCCGTGGACGCTCTCCAACCCCAAACCCCATCCCTTGGCATCTCCATGGTGCCCCCCACGTGTCCCCTGTCCCCCCCCCCATCAGGAGAGACAGAAGATTCCCCCTGATCCGCTTTTTCTCCAGGCTGAGCTCCCTCAGGAATTCCCCAGCCCTGGACGTTCTCCGACCCCACAGTCCATCCCGTGGTGTCCCCGGGTGTCCCCGTGGTGTCCCCATGGTGTCCCTGTGGTGTCCCCGTGGTGTCCCCAGGTGTCCCCGTGGTGTCCCCGTGGTGTCCCCGTGGTGTCCCCAGGTGTCTCCGGGTGTCCCCGGGTGTCCCTGGGTGTCCCCGGGTGTTCCCGGGTGTCCCTGTGGTGTCTCTGGGTGTCCCCGTGGTGTCCCCGTGGTGTCCCCGTGGTGTCCCCGGGTGTCCCCGTGGTGTCCCCAGGTGTCCCCGTGGTGTCCCTGGCTGTCCCCGTGGTGTCCCCAGGTGTCCCCGTGGTGTCCCTGGGTGTCCCCGTGGTGTCCCCGGGTGTCCCCGTGGTGTCCCTGGGTGTCCCCGTGGTGTCCCCAGTGGCTCCGTGGTGTCCCCGTGGTGTCCCCAGGTATCTCTCCGGGTGTCCCTGTGGTGTCCCCAGGTGTCCCCAGGGGTCTCCAGGTGTCCCCGGGTGTCCCCGTGGTGTCCCCGGGTGTCCCTGTGGTGTCCCCGTGGTGTCCCCGGGTGTCCCTGTGGTGTCCCCGTGGTGTCCCCGGGTGTCCCTGTGGTGTCCCCGTGGTGTCCCCCTGATGTCCCCGGGTGTCCCCGTGGTGTCCCCAGGTGTCCCCGTGATGTCCCCGGGTATCTCCGGGTATCCCCAGGTGTCCCCGTGGTGTCCCCGTGGTGTCCCTAGGTGTCCCTGTGGTGTCCCCAGGTGTCTCTGGCTGTCCCCATGGTGTCCCCGGGTGTCCCCGGGTGTCCCCGGGTGTCCCCGTGGTGTCCCCAGGTGTCCCCGGGTGTCCCCGTGGTGTCCCCGGGTGTCCCCGTGGTGTCCCTGTGGTGTCCCCGGGTGTCCCTGTGGTGTCCCCAGGTGTCCCCGTGGTGTCCCCGGGTGTCCCCAGGTGTCTCTGGCTGTCCCCATGGTGTCCCCGGGTGTCCCCGTGGTGTCCCTGGGTGTCCCTGTGGTGTCCCCGGGTGTGTCCCCATGGTGTCCCCATGGTGTCCCCGGGTGTCCCTGTGGTGTCCCCGTGGTGTCCCCAGGTGTCCCCGTGGTGTCCCCGGGTATCTCTGGCTGTCCCCGTGGTGTCCCTGGGTTTCCCCGGGTGTCCCCGTGGTGTCCCCGGGTGTCCCCGGGTGTCACCTGTGGCGCTGGACGTCGGAGGCGCAGGTGGTCAGGATGTTGATGGCCGTGAGCCGCGTCTGCTTGCGGGACGGGACGAAGACCAGGACGGGTTTTTTGGGCGAGTGCTTCATCACGGCGTGGTACACGGGCTTGGCCATGGACAGCAGCCGCGTCTGCGTGTGGCTGATGTTGAAACCCTGCCAAAAATCCCAAACCCCGCTGAATCCCAGAGGATTCCCTGAAAAACTGTCGGGAAACGCTGGAAAATCGCTTAAATCCGGCACGGTGACGATTGATCCTTGTATTGGTGATCAATGGGCAATCTCAACCCTGTCCCATCCCAATCCCATCAAACCCCGCTGAATCCCAGAGGATTCCCTGAAAAACTGTCGGGAAACGCTGGAAAATTCGCTTAAATCTGGCACGGTGACGATTGATCCTTGTATTGGTGATCAATGGGCAATCTCAACCCTATCCCAACCCAATTCCATCCCAATTCCATCCATCCCATCCCAATCCCACTGAATCCCAGAGGATTCCCTGAAAAACTGCCGGGAAACGCTGGGAAAATCGCTTAAATCCGGCACGGTGATGATTGATCCCGTATTGGTGATCAATGGGCAATCTCAACCCTGTCCCATCCCATCCCATCCCAATCCCATCCAATCCCATCAAATCCCACTGAATCCCAAAGGATTCCCTGAAAAACTGGTGGGAAACGCTGGAAAATTGCTTAAATCCAGCATGGTGACGATTGATCCTTGTATTGGTGATCAATGGGCAATCTCAACCCTGTCCCATCCCAATTCCATCCCAATTCCATCCCAATCCCATCCAATCCCACTGAATCCCAGAGGATTCCCTGAAAAACTGGCGGGAAACGCTGGAAAAATCGCTTAAATCCGGCACGGTGACGACTGATCCCGTATCGGTGATCAATGGGCAATCTCAACCCTGTCCCATCCCAATCCCATCCCAATCCCATCCCATCAAATCCCGCTGAATCCCAGAGGATTCCCTGAAAAACGGGCGGGAAACGCTGGAAAAATCGCTTAAATCCGGCACGGTGACGACTGATCCTTGTATTGGTGATCAATGGGCAATCTCAAGCCTGTCCCATCCCAATCCCATCAAATCCCACTGAATCCCAGAGGATTCCTGGAAAAACTGGCGGGAAACGCTGGGAAAATCGCTTAAATCCGGCACGGTGACGATTGATCCCGTATTGGTGATCAATGGGCAATCTCAATCTCATCCCATCCCATCAAATCCCACTGAATCCCAAGGAATTTCACTAAGAATTAATCAGCCAAGAATTGACAGTAGCAAGAACTATCAACAACCCCAAGGGATTATGGCCTAGAATTAATTAGCCAAGAATTATTGACGATCCCCAAGGATTATGGCCGAGAACTGATCAACCAGGAATTATTGATGATCCCAAGGGATTACGGCCGAGAATTGACAATAACAAGAATTACCGACGATCCCAAGGGATTATGGCCAAGATTTAATCAGCCAAGAATTACTGATGATCCCAAGGAATTAATCAGCCAAGAATTACTGACGACCCCATGGAACTATGGCCAAGAACTCTGGAGGATCCCAAGGAACCATGGCCAAGAATTACTGATGATCCCATGGAACCATGGCCAAGAATTACTGATGATCCCATGGAACTATGGCCAAGAATTCCGGAGGATCCCAAGGAACTATGGCCAAGAATTACTGATGATCCCAAGGAACTATGGCCAAGAATTCCGGAGGATCCCAAGGAACTATGGCCAAGAATTCCGGAGGATCCCAAGGAATTATGGCCAAGAATTCTGGAGGATCCCAAGGAATTATGGCCAAGAATTCTGGAGGATCCCAAGGAATTATGGCCAAGAATTCTGGAGGATCCCAAGGAATTATGGCCAAGAATTCTGGAGGATCCCAAGGAACTATGGCCAAGAATTACTGATGACCCCATGGAACTATGGCCAAGAATTCCGGAGGATCCCAAGGAACTATGGCCAAGAATTCCGGAGGATCCCAAGGAATTATGGCCAAGAATTCTGGAGGATCCCAAGGAACTATGGCCAAGAATTACTGATGACCCCATGGAACTATGGCCAAGAATTCCGGAGGATCCCAAGGAACTATGGCCAAGAATTCCGGAGGATCCCAAGGAATTATGGCCAAGAATTCTGGAGGATCCCAAGGAACTATGGCCAAGAATTCTGGAGGATCCCAAGGAATTATGGCCAAGAATTCTGGAGGATCCCAAGGAATTATGGCCAAGAATTCTGGAGGATCCCAAGGAACCACAGCCAAGAATTCTGGAGGATCCCAAGGAATTATGGCCAAGAATTACGGAGGATCCCATGGAACTATGGCCAAGAATTACGGAGGATCCCATGGAACTATGGCCAAGAATTCCGGAGGATCCCAAGGAACCATGGCCAAGAATTACTGACGATCCCAAGGAACTATGGCCAAGAATTACTGACGATCCCAAGGAATTATGGCCAAGAATTCCGGAGGATCCCAAGGAACTATGGCCAAGAATTACTGACGATCCCATGGAACTATGGCCAAGAACTCTGGAGGATCCCAAGGAATTACGGCCAAGAATTACGGAGGATCCCCAGGAACTATGGCCAAGAACTCCGGAGGATCCCATGGAACTATGGCCAAGAATTACTGACGATCCCAAGGAATTATGGCCAAGAATTACTGACGACCCCATGGAACTATGGCCAAGAACTCCGGAGGATCCCCGGGGATCTCCCCAGGCTCCCGGCGGTTCCGGCCGGTGCCCACCTGGATGTGCAGCTCCAGGGGCACGGGGCGCACGTTGGGGTGGAAGTTGAAGGTGGCGGTGGCGCTGCAGCCCAGCCAGTGCGCCACGTCCTTGGCGTTGGACAGCGACGAGCTCAGCGCCACGATGCGGATCGGCCGCTCGATCTGCGACGAGATGTAGCGCATGCGCGAGCAGATCACCTCCAGCACGGGCTGCGGGGAAAACGGGATTGGGATTGGGAATGGGATCCAGCCAGGGGATCCCATGGTGTGAGCAGATCACCTCCAGCACGGGCTGCGGGGGAAAAACGGGATTGGGAATGGGACTGGGATCCAGCCAGGAGATCCCATGGCGCGAGCAGATCACCTCCAGCACGGGCTGCAGGGAAAACGGGATCGGGAATGGGATCGGGAATGGGAATGGGATTGGGATCCAGCCAGGAGATCCCATGGCGCGAGCAGATCACCTCCAGCACGGGCTGCGGGGGAAAAACGGGATCGGGAATGGGATTGGGATCCAGCCAGGAGATCCCATGGCGCGAGCAGATCACCTCCAGCACGGGCTGCGGGGGAAAAACGGGATCGGGAATGGGATTGGGATCCAGCCAGGAGATCCCATGGCGCGAGCAGATCACCTCCAGCACGGGCTGCGGGGGAAAACAGGATCGGGAATGGGATTGGGAATGGGATTGGGATTGGGATCCAGCCAGGAGATCCCATGGTGTGAGCAGATCACCTCCAGCACGGGCTGCGGGGGAAAACAGGATCGGGAATGGGATTGGGAATGGGATTGGGATCCAGCCAGGAGATCCCATGGCGCGAGCAGATCACCTCCAGCACGGGCTGCGGGGAGAACGGGATCGGGAATGGGATCGGGAATGGGAATGGGATCCAGCCAGGAGATCCCATGGCGCGAGCAGATCACCTCCAGCACGGGCTGCGGGGAGAACAGGATTGGGATTGGGAATGGGATTGGGAATGGGATTGGGATCCAGCCAGGAGATCCCATGGTGTGAGCAGATCACCTCCAGCACGGGCTGCGGGGAAAAACAGGATCGGGAATGGGATCGGGAATGGGATTGGGAATGGGATTGGGATCCAGCCAGGAGATCCCATGGCGCGAGCAGATCACCTCCAGCACGGGCTGCAGGGGAAAATGGGATTGGGAATGGGATTGGAAATGGGATCGGGATTGGGATCGGGAATGGGATTGGGAATGGGGTTGGAAATGGGATCAGGAATGGGATTGGGAATGGGATCAGAAATGGGATCCAGCCAGGAGATCCCATGGAAACCCCTCCTGATGTAGCATGTGTGAGCAGATCACCTCCAGCAAAGGCTGTGGGGAAAAACGGGATCGGGAATGGGATTGGGAATGGGATTGGGAATGGGATCGGGACTGGGATTGGGAATGGGATTGGGAATGGGATCGGGACGGGATCGGGAATGGGATTGGGAATGGGATTGGGAATGGGATCGGGACGGGATCGGGAATGGGATTGGGAATGGGATCGGGAATGGGATTTGATCCAGCCAGGAGATCCCATGGAAATTCCTCCTGAGCTGGATATGGATGGAGTAGGATCAGGAGTGAGATCAGGAGCAGGATCAGGACTGGGATCAGGAGTGGAATCAGGAGCAGGATCAGGAGTGGGATCAAGACTGGGAGCAGGAGCGGGAGCAGGAACAGGAGCGGGAGCTGGATCAGGAACCAGATCAGGAGCAGGATCAGGAGTGAGATCAGGAGCAGGATCAGAAATGGGATCAGGAGCAGGATCAGGAGTGAGATCAGGAGCAGGATCAGAAATGGGATCAGGAGCCGGATCAGGATCAGGAATAGGATCAGGAGTGAGATCAGGAGCAGGATCAGAAATGGGATCAGGAGCAGGATCAGGAGCCGGATCAGAAATGGGAGCAGGAGCAGGAGCAGAAATGGGATCAGGAGCAGGATCAGGAATAGGATCAGGAGCCAGATCAGGAGCCGGGTCAAGACTGGGATCAGGAGCAGGATCAGAAATGGGATCAGGAGCAGGAGCAGGAGCCAGATCACGACTATTCCTGGCTGAGATCCATCCAGGACACCCCATGGAAACCCTTTCTGACCATCCCATCCCATCCCATCCCATCCCATCCCATCCCATCCCATCCCAGCGGGACAATTCCCGTCAGGAAAACCCGCTCCAAACCGAGCTGCAATCCCGCTGGCACGCCGCACTCCGGGCCGGATCCGGCCCCGGCCATCCCCGGGATTCTCACCCCGTTCTCGCCCCCGATCAGGTGCACTTCATCCACGATGAACAGGTTGACGTTCTGCACGTTCTTGCGCTGCTTCCAGCGGCGGGACAGGATATCCCACTTCTCCGGCGTGCTGATGATGATGTTCCCTTTTCCCAGCAGCTTCAGGTCCGTGCTGGTCTCCCCGGTGAGGAGCACCACCTTCTTGTTGAGGCGCTCCTGGAATTTCTCGTACCAATCCATGAAAACCTGCGCCGGGGAGAGAACGGGGATGGGCCTCGGATCGGGGCGCGTCGGTCAGGAAGTCACACGGGAGCGGCGGCGTTATGCCCGAAATGGGGGTGAGTTCCGACAAATTCCTCCCAAACTGAGGAAATTCCCACCAAACTGGGGCAATTCCCAACAAATTCCCCTCGGACTGGGGCGATTCCCACCAAATTCCCCTCGGACTGGGGCAATTCCCACCAAATTCCCCTCGGACTGGGGCAATTCCCACCAAATTCCTGGGGAATACACACAGGAGCAGCGTTCTTCCCCTCAGATTGGGGTAATTCCCACCAAACTGGGGCGATTCTCTCAAATTTAGAGTAATTCCTACGGAATTCCCACCAAATTGGGGCAATTCCCACCAAATTCCCCTCGGACTGGGGCGATTCCCACCAAATTCCTGGGTAATACACACAGGAGCAGCGTTCTTCCCCTCAGATTGGGGTAATTCCCACCAAACTGGGGCGATTCTCTCAAATTTAGAGTAATTCCTACGGAATTCCCACCAAATTGGGGCAATTCCCACTGAATTCCCCTCATATTTCCCTCAAATTGAGGCAACTCCCACCAAAATGAGGCAATTCCCACCGAATTCCCCTCGTATTTCCCTCAAATTGAGGCAATTCCCACCAAAATAGAGCAATTCCCACCCCATTCCCCCCAAACTGGATCAATTCCCTCCCAATTCCCCCCAAACTGGATTGATTCCTGCCCA
This sequence comes from Hirundo rustica, assembly GCF_015227805.2. NCBI lineage: Eukaryota > Metazoa > Chordata > Aves > Passeriformes > Hirundinidae > Hirundo > Hirundo rustica. Next base: position 30,665 of record NC_053477.1, read on the forward strand.
ATTCCCCCCAAACCTTATCGATACCCCCCAAACCGGGTCAATTCCAACCCAATTCCCCCCAAACCGGGTCAATTCCCAACCGATTCCCCCCAAACCGGGTCAATTCCCCCCAAACCGGGTTGATTCCCTCCCAGTTCCCACCAAACCGGGTCGATTTTTGCCCAATTCCCCCCAAACTGGGTCAATTCTCACCCAACTCCCCCCAAACTGGATCAATTCCCACCCAATTCCCCCCAAACTGGGTCGATTCCCCCCAAACCAAGGCGATTCCCACCCAATTCCCACCAAACCGTGTCAATTCCTGCCCAATTCCCCCCAAACCAGATCAATTCCCCCCAAACTCGATGAATTCCCCCCAAACCAGGTCAATTCCCACCCCAATTCCCCCCAAACCGGATCAATTCCCCCGAAACTGAGTCGATTCCCCTGAAACCAGGTTGATTCCCCCCAAACTGGATCAATTCCCACCAAACTGAGTCGATTCCCCCCAAACCGGATTGATTCCCACCCAATTCCCCCCAAACCCGATCGATTCCCTCCCAATTCCCCCCAAACCGGATCCATTCCTCCCAAACAGGGTTGATTCCCTCCCAATTCCCCCCAAACCGGATCGATTCCCTCCCAATTCCCCCCAAACTGGATCAATTCCCACCCAATTCCCCCCAAACCGGGTCGATTCCCCCCAAACCGGATCAGTTCCCCCCAAACTGAGTCGATTCCCCCCAAACCCAATCGATTCCCACCCAATTCCCCCCAAACCCGATTGATTCCCTCCCAATTCCCCCCAAACCCGATCGATTCCCGCCCAATTCCCACCAAACCGGGTCAATTCCCTCCCAATTCCCCCCAAACCGGATCAATTCCTCCCAAACTGGATCAATTCCCCCCAAACCAGGTCAATTCCCCCCAAGCTGGATCAATTCCCCCCAAACCAGGTCAATTCCCACCCAATTCCCCCCAAACTGAGTCGATTCCCCCCAAACCGGATCGATTCCCACCCAATTCCCCCCAAACCTGATCGATTCCCTCCCAATTCCCCCCAAACCGGATCCATTCCCGCCCAATTCCCCCCAAACCGGATCCATTCCCCCCAAACCGGGTTGATTCCCACCCAATTCCCCCCAAACCGGATCCATTCCCCCCAAACCGGATCAATTCCTGCCCAATTCCCCCCAAACCGGATCCATTCCTCCCAAATGGGGTCGATTCCCTCCCAATTCCCCCCAAACCCAACCGATTCCCGCCCAATTCCCCCCAAACCCGATTGATTCCCCCCCAAACCCGACCGATTCCCACCCCACTCCCTCCCAACCCACCCCGAGGAGCAGCGGGACGGGCAAAAATCACCCCCCCGAGCTCATCCCGCGCTCCCGAGGGGCCGAAGGCGGGAATTCCCGGCGCTCCCGGCGCTCACCTGCTCGGCCAGGGCCTCCATGGGCGTGATGTAGACGCAGCGGCCCTCGGCGTTCTGCAGGAGCATGCGCAGGATGGCGAACTCGGCGCAGATGGTCTTGCCGCTGCCCGTGGGCGCGCCCACGAAGACGTTGTCGTCGCTGTTGTACACCGTGTTGAACACTGCCCGGGAGGGGAACGGACACGGGAAAATCCCCGTGGATTTAGGGGAAAAGGGGAAAAATGGGTTTGGGGGGTGGGGGAGACGCGGCCTGGATCCGGCCGGAGAGAGGGAGAGGAGCTCCGGGAAAAGCTCCTGAGGGAATTCTCCAGGAAAAGCCCCTGAGGGAATTCTCCAGGAAAAGCCCCTGAGGGAATTCTCCAGGAAAAGCTCCTGAGGGAATTCTCCAGGAAAAGCTCCCGAGGGAATTCTCCAGGAAAAGCTCCTGAGGGAATTCTCCAGGAAAAGCCCCTGAGGGAATTCTCCAGGAAAAGCTCCTGAGGGAATTCTCCAGAAAAAGCTCCCGAGGGAATTCTCCAGGAAAAGCCCCTGAGGGAATTTCAGACTGTATTTCACAAAGGAAATTGTTCAGGAAGATGCGAATTTCCTGATTTTGGTGAAAATTCCCAGTGGGTTTCTGGCAAAAATCGAGGAATGGGACGGGAAACGCGGCCCAGCCTGAGCAAGAGGAACTCCAGGGCAGGGAGTTTAGGGAATTCCGGATTCCTGCAGGAAAACCAACTCCAGGCTGTCACAGGAGGTCCCAATTCCCTGCTCCAGGGAAAATCTCCATGGATTTCTGTCAGAGTTCTGGGAATGGGGCGGGGAGACGCGGCCTGGATCCGACCGGAGAGAGAGAGGAGCTCCGGGAAAAACTCCTGAGGGAATTCTCCAGGAAAAGCTCCCGAGGGAATTCTCCAGGAAAAGCCCCTGAGGGAATTCTCCAGGAAAAGCCCCTGAGGGAATTCGCCAGGAAAAGCTCCTGAGGGAATTCTCCAGAAAAAGCTCCCGAGGGAATTCTCCAGGAAAAGCCCCTGAGGGAATTCTCCAGGAAAAGCTCCTGAGGGAATTCTCCAGAAAAAGCTCCCGAGGGAATTCTCCAGGAAAAGCCCCTGAGGGAATTCTCCAGGAAAAGCCCCTGAGGGAATTCTCCAGGAAAAGCTCCCGAGGGAATTCTCCAGGAAAAGCTCCTGAGGGAATTCTCCAGGAAAAGCCCCTGAGGGAATTCTCCAGGAAAAGCTCCTGAGGGAATTCTCCAGGAAAAGCCCCTGAGGGAATTCTCCAGGAAAAGCTCCTGAGGGAATTCTCCAGGAAAAGCTCCCGAGGGAATTCTCCAGGAAAAGCTCCTGAGGGAATTCTCCAGGAAAAGCTCCTGAGGGAATTCTCCAGGAAAAGCTCCTGAGGGAATTCTCCAGGAAAAGCCCCTGAGGGAATTTCAGACTGGAATTCACAAAGGAAATTGTTCAGGAAGATGCGAATTTCCTGATTTTGGTGAAAATTCCCAGTGGGTTTCTGGCAAAAATCCAGGAATGGGATGGGAAACGCGGCCCAGCCCATATTCCCTGAGTTTAGGGAATTCCGGATTCCTGCAGGAAAACCAACTCCAGGCTGTCACAGGAGGTCCCAATTCCCTGCTCCAGGGAAAATCTCCACGGATTTCTGTCAGAGTTCTGGGAATGGGGCGGGGAGACGCGGCCTGGATCCGGCCGGAGAGAGAGAGGAGCTCCGGGAAAAGCTCCTGAGGGAATTCTCCAGGAAAAGCTCCTGAGGGAATTCTCCAGGAAAAGCCCCTGAGGGAATTCTCCAGGAAAAGCTCCTGAGGGAATTTCAGACCGGAATTCACAAAGGAAATTGTTCAGGAAGATGCGAATTTCCTGATTTTGGTGAAAATTCCCAGTGGGTTTCTGGCAAAAATCCAGGAATGGGATGGGAAACGCGGCTCAGCCTGAGCAAGAGGAACTCCAGGGCAGGGAGTTCAGGGAATTCCGGATTCCTGCAGGAAAACCAACTCCAGGCTGTCACAGGAGGTCCCAATTCCCTGCTCCAGGGAAAATCTCCATGGATTTCTGTCAGAGCTCTGGGAATGGGGCGCGGAGACGTGGCCTGGATCCGGCCGGAGAGAGAGAGGAGCTCCAGGAAAAACTCCCGAGGGAATTCTCCAGGAAAAGCTCCTGAGGGAATTTCAGACTGGAATTCACAAAGGAAATTGTTAGGATTAGGGAAGATGTACATTCCCTAAAATTTTGGTGAAAATTCCCAGTGGGTTTCTGGCAAAAATCCAGGAATGGGACGGGAAACGCGGCCCAGCCCAAATTCCCTGAGCTTAGGGAATTCCGGATTCCTGCAGGAAAACCAACTCCAGGCTGTCACAGGAGGTCCCAATTCCCTGCTCCAGGGAAAATCTCCATGGATTTCTGTCAGAGTTCTGGGAATGGGGCGCGGAGACGCGGCCTGGATCCGGCCGGAGAGAGAGAGGAGCTCCAGGAAAAGCTCCTGAGGGAATTCTCCAGGAAAAGCTCCTGAGGGAATTCTCCAGGAAAAGCTCCTGAGGGAATTTCAGACTGGAATTCACAAAGGAAATTGTTCAGGAAGATGCAGATTTCCTGATTTTGGTGAAAATTCCCAGTGGGTTTCTGGCAAAAATCCAGGAATGGGACGGGAAACGCGGCCCAGCCTGAGCAAGAGGAACTCCAGGGCAGGGAGTTCAGGGAATTCCGGATTCCTGCAGGAAAACCAACTCCAGGCTGTCACAGGAGGTCCCAATTCCCTGCTCCAGGGAAAATCTCCATGGATTTCTGTCAGAGCTCTGGGAATGGGGCGGGGAGACGCGGCCTGGATCCGGCCGGAGAGAGGGAGAGGAGCTCTGGGAAAAGCTCCTGAGGGAATTTCAGACTGGAATTCACTAAGGGAATTGTTAGGATTAGGGAAGATGCAGATTTCCTGATTTTGGTGAAAATTCCCTGTGGGTTTCTGGCAAAAATCCAGGAATGGGACGGGAAACGCGGCCCAGCCTGAGCAAGAGGAACTCCAGGGCAGGGAGTTTAGGGAATTTCGGATTCCTGCAGGAAAACCAACTCCAGGCTGTCACAGGAGGTCCCAATTCCCTGCTCCAGGGAAAATCTCCATGGATTTCTGTCAGAGCTCTGGGAATGGGGCGGGGGGACGCGGCCTGGATCCGGCCGGAGAGAGAGACGAGCTCCGGGAAAAGCTCCTGAGGGAATTCTCCAGGAAAAGCCCCTGAGGGAATTTCAGACTGGAATTCTCTAAGGAAATTGTTCAGGAAGATGCAAATTTCCTGATTTTGGTGAAAATTCCCGGTGGGTTTCTGCCAAAAATCCAGGAATGGGATGGGAAACGCGGCCCAGCCCAAATTCCCTGAGTTTAGGGAATTTCGGATTCCTGCAGGAAAACCAACTCCAGGCTGTCACAGGAGGTCCCAATTCCCTGCTCCAGGGAAAATCTCCATGGATTTCTGTCAGAGCTCTGGGAATGGGGCGGGGAGACGCGGCCTGGATCCGGCCGGAGAGAGGGAGAGGAGCTCCGGGAAAAGCTCCTGAGGGAATTCTCCAGGAAAAGCTCCTGAGGGAATTCTCCAGGAAAAGCTCCTGAGGGAATTCTCCAGGAAAAGCTCCTGAGGGAATTCTCCAGGAAAAGCTCCCGAGGGAATTCTCCAGGAAAAGCTCCTGAGGGAATTCTCCAGGAAAAGCTCCTGAGGGAATTCTCCAGGAAAAGCTCCTGAGGGAATTCTCCAGGAAAAGCCCCTGAGGGAATTCTCCAGGAAGAGCTCCTGAGGGAATTTTAGTCCGGGATTATTCCCCCGGGAGAGAGGGAACAAACCACGGATCCCAAATCTCTGCTACCACCTGGATTCCAGGAGGTTTCTCCCTGGATTCCAGGAGGTTTCTCCCTGGATTCCAGGGATTTTCCCCCTGGGGCAATGGAGATAAAGAACAGATTCCAAAGCTCTGCTGACATTTGGGCTCCTGGAGGGTTTTCCTCTGGGAATAGGGGATAAACCAGGGATCCCAAAATTCTGGAAGGAGGGATAAACCATGGATCCCAAAATTCTGGGAGAGGGGATAAACCATGGATCCTAAAATTCTGGGAATAGGGAACAAACCAGGAATCCCAAAACTCTGGAAGAGGGGATAAACCATGGATCCTAAAACTCTGGGAATAGGGAACAAACCAGGGATCCCAAAACTCTGGGAATAGAGGATAAACCTGGGATCCCAAAATTCTGGGAGAGGGGATAAACCATGGATCCCAAAACTCTGGGAATAGGGGATAAACCATGGATCCCAAAACTCTGGGAGAAAGGATAAACCATGGATCCCAAACCTCTGTGAATAGGGGATAAGATCCCAAACCTCTGGGAATGGGGACAAACCCCAGACCCCAAACCTCTGGGAACAGGGGATAAGATCCCAAACCTCTGGGAATGGGGATAAACCACGAATCCCAGACCTCTGGGAATGGGGACAAACCATGGATCCCAAAACTCTGGGAATAGGGATAAACCATGGATCCCAAAACTCTGGGAGAGGGGATAAACCATAGATCCCAAAACACTGAGAGAAAGGATAAACCATGGATCCCAAACCTCTGTGAATAGGGGATAAGATCCCAAACCTCTGGGAATGGGGACAAACCCCAGACCCCAAACCTCTGGGAATGGGACAAACCCCAGACCCCAAACCTCTGGGAATGGGACAAACCCCAGACCCCAAACCTCTGGGAATGGGGACAAACCCCAGATCCCAAACCTCTGGGAATAGGGGATAAGATCCCAAACCTCTGGGAATGGGGACAAACCCCAGACCCCAAACCTCTGTGAACAGGGGAACAAACCCCAGATCCCAAACCTCTGGGAATGGGGACAAACCCCAGACCCCAAACCTCTGGGAATGGGGACAAACCCCAGATCCCAAACCTCTGGGAATGGGGACAAACCCCAGACCCCAAACCTCTGGGAATGGGACAAACCCCAGACCCCAAACCTCTGTGAACGGGGACAAACCCCAGACCCCAAACCTCTGTGAACGGGGACAAACCCCAGACCCCAAACCTCTGTGAACGGGGACAAACCCCAGACCCCAAACCTCTGTGAACAGGGGAACAAACCCCACAACCCCCCCGCCCCAAGAAACCCACTAAGTGTGCCAAGAGCCAGGAACACCCACCACCACCCACCACCGTCCCCGGGAAGCCGCCGAACCCCTCGGCGACCCCGAACCCCCCGAACCCCCCGAACCCCCCCGGGGCTCCGGCGTCGCGCGTTCCCCGCCCGATTCCCGCAAACCCGCGCGGATCCCGGCGGTGGGCGCGGGGCCGGAGGCACCTTGGGTCTGGATGGGGTTGAAGAAGGGGAACTTGTCCTGGTAGAGGCTCTCGAAGGCGCTGTTGCGCAGCGCCGACACCGGCAGCGGCTGCAGGTCCAGCAGCTCCGTGGGAGGAGGGTACTTCTCCGGCAGGATCAGGTGCCGGAAGGACACCGGGAGCTGCGTCTCGCAGGCTGGGGGACGGAGAGGAATTCCAGGGGGTCTCAGGGGTGGGTGGGGGGTCAGCGAGGGAGGGTTCGGGATTGCGGGATGGGGGCGGGAAAGGAGGGAGAGGGGGGGCGGGAAAGGAGGGAGGGGAAATGGATTCTGGAGGAGGGGTGGGGAATGGATCCCAAAGGTTCGGGAGAGGGGATGAAAAATGGATCCAAAAGGTTGGGGAGAGGGGATGAAAAACGGATCCCAAAGCTCTGGGAGAAGGGATAAAAAACAGATCCCAAAGGTTTGGAAGAGAGATTGAAAACGGATCCCAAAGGTTTGGGAGAGGGGATAAAAAACAGATCCCAAAGGTTTGGGAGAGGGGATGAAAAACGGATCCCAAAGGTTTGGAAGAGAGATTGAAAACAGATCCCAAAGCTCTGGGAGGAAGGATTAAAAATAGACCCCAAAGCTCTGGGAGAAGGGATAAAAAACGGATCCCAAAGGTTTGGAAGAGAGATTGAAAACGGATCCCAAAGCTCTGGGAGAAGGGATAAAAAACGGATCCCAAAGGTTTGGAAGAGAGATTGAAAACGGATCCCAAAGCTCTGGGAGAAAGGATTAAAAGTAGACCCCAAAGCTCTGGGAGAGAGATTAAAAACAGATCCAAAAACTCTGGGAGAGAGGTAAAAAAATATTCCAAAGCTCTGGGAGAGGGATAAAAAATGGATCCCAAAGGTTTGGAAGAGAGATTAAAAACGGATCGCAAAGCTCTGGGAGGAAGGATTAAAAATAGATCCAAAAACTCAGGGAGAGAGATAAAAAATGGATTCCAAAGGTTTGGGAGAGAGATTGAAAACGGATCCCAAAGCTCTGGGAGAAAGGATTAAAAATGGATCCCAAAGCTCTGGGAGAAAGGATTAAAAATAGACCCCAAAGCTCTGGGAGAAGGGATAAAAAAACAGATACAAAAACTCTGGGAGAGAGATAAAAAATGGATCCCAAAGGTTTGGGAGAGGGGATGAAAAACGGATCCCAAAGGTTGGGGAGAGAGATTGAAAACGGATCCCAAAGCTCTGGGAGAAGGGATAAAAAACAGATCCAAAAACTCTGGGAGAGAGAGAAAAAAAGATTCCAAAGCTCTGGGAGAAGGATAAAAAATGGATCTAAAAGGTTTGGGAGAGGGATAAAAAACGGATCCCAAAGGTTCGGGAGAGGGATAAAAAACGGATCCCAAAGGTTTGGGAGAGGGATAAAAAACCGATCCCAAAGCTCTGGGAACAGGGGACAGACCAGGAATAACCCCTGGAAAATCAGGAATGACCCCAGGAAAACCGGGAATAGCCCCTGGAAAAGCAGCACTCACAGAGCCATAAACCCCAGAAAACCACAGAATAACCCCAGAAAAACCAGGAATAACCCCAGGAAAACACGGAATAACCCCAGAAAAACCAGGAATAACCCCGGCAGCGGCACTCACAGAGCCGTAAAACCAGGAATAACCCCAGAAAAACCAGGAATAACCCCTGGCAGAGCGGCACTCACAGAGCCATAAACCCCAGGAAACCAGGAATAACCCAGGAAAAGCAGGAATAAACCCAGGAAGAGCAGGAATAAACCCAGGAAAAGCAGGAAAAATCCCAGGAAAAGCAGAAATAACCCAGGAAAAGCAGGAATAAACCCAGGAAAAGCAGGAATAAACCCAGGAAAAGCAGAAATAACCCAGGAAAAGCAGGAATAAACCTGGCAGAGGCACTCACAGAGCCATAAAATCAGGAATAAACCCAGGAAAAGCAGGAATAAACCCAGGAAAAACAGGAATAACCCCAGAAAAACACGGAATAACCCCATGAAAAGCAGGAATAACCCCATGAAAAGCAGGAATAACCCCATGAAAAGCAGGAATAACGCCAGGAAAAGCAGGAATAACACCAGGAAAATCAGGAATAAACCCTTGGAAAAGCAGGAATAACGCCAGGAAAATCAGGAATAACGCCAGGAAAAGCAGGAATAACCCCATGAAAATCAGGAATAACCCAGGAAAATCAGGAATAACCCCAGGAAAAGCAGGAATAACCCCAGGAAAAGCAGGAATAAACCCAGGAAAATCAGGAATAAGGCCAGGAAAATCAGGAATAAGGCCAGGAAAATCAGGAATAAGGCCAGGAGAAGCAGGAATAACGCCAGGAGAAGCAGGAATAAGGCCAGGAGAAGCAGGAATAACGCCAGGAGAAGCAGGAATAAGGCCAGGAGAAGCAGGAACGACCCCCGGCAGAGCGGCACTCACAGAGCCAGCGGTCCGACACCACGCGGATGAAGTACTGCGGCGGCAGCGGCTCGAAGACGGGCACGAAGAACGTCACCAGGTGCTCGTCCTGCGCGTACTTGGCCTTGAGCAGGAAATACTCGTGGTGCAGGATCACCTCGCTGTCCACGTCCTCCACCAGGATCCAGAACGCCTCCGAGGAGCCGTGAACCTGGGGAAAAGCCACGGGAAGAGTTCGATCCCCAAGGGCCCTCGCCACGGCGGCGGTTCGGGAATCCGGCGCCGCGGCGGCGCCTCTGCGCCCAGGATCGGGGTTTGCCTCGGGGTTTTACAGGTGAAGCCCAGATTTTTCTGGTTTTCCTCAGTCAGGGTATTTCCACTCTTTATTTTTACAGTCCGGCCCCGGAATTTCTCGTTTTCCCTTCAATCAGGGCGTTTTCCCTCAAGGTTTTCACATCCCAGCCCCAGAATTCCCCATTTTCCCTCACAATTTCCTCACCCCAGTCCCAGAATTCCCCATTTCCCCTCAAGATTTTCACCCCCCATTCCCACAATCTCCCATTTTCCCTCACAATTTCCACCTCCCAACCACAGAATTCCCCATTTTCCCTCACAATTTCCACCTCCCAACCACAGAATTCCCCATTTTCCCTCACAATTTCCCACCCCAACCCCAGAATTCCCCATTTTCCCTCACAATTTCCACCTCCCAACCACAGAATTCCCCATTTTCCCTCACAATTTCCACCTCCCAACCCCAGAATTCCCCATTTTCCCTCACAATTTCCCACCCCAACCCAGAATTCCCCATTTTCCCTCACAATTTCCCACCCCAACCCCAGAATTCCCCATTTTCCCTCACAATTTCCCACCCCAACCCCAGAATTCCCCATTTTCCCTCACAATTTCCACCCCCCATCCCCAGAAATCCCATTTTCTCTCAGGATTTCCACACCAGTCCCCAAATTCCCCATTTTCCCTCACAATTTCCTCACCCCAGTCCCCAAATTCCCCATTTCCCCTCACAGTTTCCACCCCCCATTCCCACAATCTCCCATTTTCCCTCACAGTTTCCACCCCCCATTCCCACAATCTCCCGTTTTCCCTCCCAATTTCCCACCCCAACCACAGAATTCCCCATTTTCCCTCACAATTTCCCACCCCAACCCCAGAATTCCCCATTTCCCTCACAATTTCCACCTCCCAACCACAGAATTCCACATTTCCCTCATAATTTCCCACCCCAACCCCAGAATTCCCCATTTTCCCTCACAATTTCCACCTCCCAACCCCAGAATCCCTCATTTTTCCCTCACAATTTCCCACCCCAACCCCAGAATTCCCTATTTTCCCTCACAATTTCCACCCCCCAACCCCAGAATTCCCCATTTTCCTCACAATTTACACCTCCCAACCACAGAATCCCTCATTTTCCCTCACAATTTCCACCTCCCAACCCCAGAATTCCCCATTTTCCCCTCACAATTTCCCACCCTAACCCCAGAATTCCCCATTTTCCCTCACGATTTCCACCCCCCATCCCCAGAAATCCCATTTTCTCTCAGGATTTCCACACCAGTCCCAAAATTCCCCATTTTCCCTCACAATTTCCTCACCCCAGTCCCAGAATTCCCCATTTCCCCTCAAGATTTTCACCCCCCATTCCCATAATCTCCCATTTTCCCTCACGATTTCCACCCCCTGTTCCCACAATCTCCCATTTTCCCTCACAATTTCCCACCCCAACCCCAGAATTCCCCATTTTCCCTCACAATTTCCACCTCCCAACCACAGAATTCCCCATTTCCCTCACAATTTCCCACCCCAACCCCAGAATTCCCCATTTTTCCCTCACAATTTCCACCTCCCAACCCCAGAATCCCTCATTTTTCCCTCACAATTTCCCACCCCAACTCCAGAATTCCACATTTTCCCTCACAATTTCCATCCCCCAACCCCAGAATTCCACATTTTCCCTCACAATTTCCAGCTCCCAACCACAGAATTCCCCATTTTCCCTCACAATTTCCACCCCCCAACCCCAGAATTCCACATTTTCCCTCACAATTTCCCACCTCCCAACCCCAGAATCCCTCATTTTTCCCTCACAATTTCCCACCCCAACCCCAGAATTCCCCATTTTCCCCTCCCGATTTCCACCCCAAATCCCGGCCCGCTCCGTTCCCTTCCCACCTTCTCGTCCCACTGGAAGTCGGGCGCGATGGTGAGCTCCACCTTGAGCGTGGAGCGCGTGATGGGCTGCAGGTGCACGGACAGCTCCAGCTTGGGGAACAGGTGCACGTATTTATGGATGGTTTTCCCCATTTTCGGCATCCGGATCAGCTCCCCTGGGAGGGAGGGCGGGAAAAAAACGGGGCCGGGGTCAGGGCGGATCCCAAAAAGAGCGGGATTCGGAGCGCGAGGCCTCCGCAGCTGCTCCGAGCGCTCGGGAACGTCTGGAGGGATTCTCACGTTTCTGAGGGGAGCTCCTTCATTTCTCAGGGGGATTCCTTCATTTCTGAGGGAAATTCTGTTTCTGAGGGAAATTCTCCTGTTTCTGAGGGAAATACCCCCATTTCTGAGGGAAATTCTCCTGTTTCTGAGGGAAATTCTCCTGTTTCTGAGGGGAGCTCCTTCATTTCTCAGGGGGATTCCTTCATTTCTGAGGGAAATTCTCCTGTTTCTGAGGGAAATTCTCCCATTTCTGAGGGAAACTCTCCTGTTTCTGAGGGAAATTCTCCTGTTTCTGAGGGGAATTCTCCCGTTTCTGAGGGGAATACCCCCATTTCTGAAGGAAAATCCTGTATAAATTCCCTCATTTCTGAGGGAAATTCCCCCATTTTACTGAGGGAAAATCCTGGAGCAATTCTCCTATTCCTGAGGGAAACTTCCCCATTTCCGAGGGAACATCCTGGATAAATTCCCCCATTTATGAGGGAAATTCCCCCAAATTTCTGAGGCAAAATCCTGAAGCAGTTCCCCCATTTCTGAGGGAAATGCCTGGAGTAATTCCCCAATTTCCGAGGGAAAACCCTGGAGCGATTCCCCTACTCCTGAGTGAAATTCCCCAATTTCCAAGGGAAATCCTGGAGAAATTCTCCCATTTCTGAGGGAAAATCCCCAATAAATTTCCCCATTTCTGAGGGAAATTCCCCCATTTCTGAGGGAAAGTCCCCCATTTCTGAGGGAAAATCCTGGATAAAATCCCTTATGTCTGAGGGAAATTCCTGGATAAATTCCCCTATTCCTGAGAGAAATTCCCCAGTTTCCGAGGGAAATCCTGGAGCAATTCCCCCATTTCTGAGGGAGAACCGGCGGTGGGCGCACGGACAGCTCCAGCTTGGGGAACAGGTGCACGTATTTATGGATGGTTTTCCCCATTTTCGGCATCCGGATCAGCTCCCCTGGGAGGGAGGGCGGGAAAAAAAAACGGGGCCGGGGTCAGGGTGGATCCCAAAAAGAGCGGGATTCGGAGCGCGAGGCCTCCGCAGCTGCTCCGAGCGCTCGGGAACGTCTGGAGGGATTCTCGCGTTTCTGAGGGGGGCTCCTTCATTTCTGAGGGGGATTCCTTCATTTCTGAGGGAAATTCTGTTTCTGAGGGAAATTTTCCCGTTTCTGAGGGAAATTTTCCCATTTCTGAGGGAAATTCTCCCGTTTCTGAGGGGAATACCCCCATTTCTGAGGGAAAATCCTGCATAAATTCCCTCATTTCTGAGGGAAATTCCCCCATTTTATTGAGAGAAAATCCTGGAGCAATTCTCCTATTACTGAGGGAAATTCCCCATTTCCGAGGGAACATCCTGGAGCAATTCCCCCATTTATGAGGGAAATTCCCCCAAATTTCTGAGGCAAAATCCTGAAGCAGTTCCCCCATTTCTGAGGGAAATGCCTGGAGTAATTCCCCAATTTCCGAGGGAAAACCCTGGAGTGATTCCCCTACTCCTGAGTGAAATTCCCCAATTTCCAAGGGAAATCCTGGAGAAATTCTCCCATTTCTGAGGGAAATTCCCCAATAAGTTTCCCCATTTCTGAGGGAAATTCTCCCATTTCTGAGGGAAATTCTCCCATTTCTGAGGGAAATTCTCCCGTTTCTGAGGGAAATTCTCCCGTTTCTGAGGGAAACTCTCCTGTTTCTGAGGGAAATTCTCCCATTTCTGAGGGAAACTCTCCTGTTTCTGAGGGAAATTCTCCTGTTTCTGAGGGAAATTCTCCCGTTTCTGAGGGAAATTCTCCCATTTCTGAGGGAAATTCTCCCGTTTCTGAGGGAAATTCTCCCGTTTCTGAGGGAAATTCCCCCATTTCTGAGGGAAAATCCTGTATAAATTCCCTCATTTCTGAGGGAAATTCCCCCATTTTACTGAGGGAAAATCCTGGAGCAATTCTCCTATTACTGAGGGAAATTCCCCATTTCCGAGGGAACATCCTGGATAAATTCCCCCATTTATGAGGGAAATTCCCCCAAATTTCTGAGGCAAAATCCTGAAGCAGTTCCCCCATTTCTGAGGGAAATGCCTGGAGTAATTCCCCAATTTCTGAGGGAAAACCCTGGAGCGATTCCTCTACTCCTGAGTGAAATTCCCCAATTTCCAAGGGAAATCCTGGAGAAATTCTCCCATTTCTGAGGGAAATTCCCCAATAAATTCCCCCATTTCTGAGGGAAATTCTCCCATTTCTGAGGAAAATTCCCCAATAAATTTCCCCATTTCTGAGGGAAATTCCCCCATTTCTGAGCGAAATTCTCCCGTTTCTGAGGGAAATTCTCCCATTTCTGAGGGGAATTCTCCCATTTCTGAGGGAAATTCTCCCGTTTCTAATGGGAATTCTCCCATTTCTGAGGGAAATCCTCCCATTTCTAATGGGAATTCTCCCATTTCTGAGGGGAATTCTCCCGTTTCTGAGGGGAATTCTCCCGTTTCTGAGGGAAATTCTCACACATCTGACGGGAATTCCTCTGTTTCTGAGGGAAATTCTCCCGTTTCTGAGGGAAAATCCTGGAGCAATTCTCCTGTTCCTGAGAGAAACTTCCCCATTTCTGAGGGAACATCCTGGAGCAATTCCCCCATTTCTGAGGGAAATTCCCCCCAAATTTCTGAGGGCAAATCCTGAAGGAAATCCTCAATTTCCAAGGGAAAATCCTGGAGCAATTCCCCCATTTCCGAGGGAAATTCCTGGATAAATTCCCCCATTTCCAAGGGAAATTCCTGGATAAATTCCCCCATTTCTGCGGGAAATTCCTGGATAAATTCCCCCATTTCCAAGGGAAATTCCTGGATAAATTCCCCCATTTCCAAGGGAAATTCCTGGATAAATTCCCCCATTTCCAAGGGAAATTCCTGGATAAATTCCCCCATTTATGAGGGAAATTCCTGGATAAATTCCCCCATTTCCGAGGGAAATTCCTGGATAAATTCCCCCATTTCTGCAGGAAATTCCTGGATAAATTCCCCCATTTCTGCGGGAAATTCCTGGATAAATTCCCCCATTTCCAAGGGAAATTCCTGGATAAATTCCCCCATTTCCGAGGGAAATTCCTGGATAAATTCCCCCATTTCTGAGGGAAATTCCTGGATAAATTCCCCCATTTCCAAGGGAAATTCCTGGATAAATTCCCCCATTTCCGAGGGAAATTCCTGGATAAATTCCCCCATTTCTGCGGGAAATTCCTGGATAAATTCCCCCATTTCCAAGGGAAATTCCTGGATAAATTCCCCCATTTCCAAGGGAAATTCCTGGATAAATTCCCCCATTTCCGAGGGAAATTCCTGGATAAATTCCCCCATTTCTGCGGGAAATTCCTGGATAAATTCCCCCATTTCTGAGGGAAATTCCTGGATAAATTCCCCCATTTCTGCGGGAAATTCCTGGATAAATTCCCCCATTTCTGCGGGAAATTCCTGGATAAATTCCCCCATTTCTGCAGGAAATTCCTGGATAAATTCCCCCATTTCTGCGGGAAATTCCTGGATAAATTCCCCCATTTCTGAGGGAAATTCCTGGATAAATTCTCCCATTTCTGCAGGAAATTCCTGGATAAATTCCGCCATTTCTGCGGGAAATTCCTGGATAAATTCCCCCATTTCTGCGGGAAATTCCTGGATAAATTCCCCCATTTCTGCGGGAAATTCCTGGATAAATTCCACCATTTCCAAGGGAAATTCCTGGATAAATTCCCCCATTTCTGCGGGAAATTCCTGGATAAATTCCCCCATTTCTGCGGGAAATTCCTGGATAAATTCCCGCATTTCCGAGTGAAACCCCCTAATTTTGGAATGAAAATCCTGGAGAAATTCCCCCATTTCTAATTGAAACTCCCCCAGTTTTGGATGGAAACTCCTGGAGGAATTCCCCCATTTCGGAGGGAATATTCTAGAGAGATCCCCCAATTTCTCAGTGTAAATTCCTGGAGAAATTCCCCCAATTTAGGAATGAAAATCCTGGAAAAATTCCCAACCCTCAGAACGAAGAATTTTTTCCCAAAATCCCATCTGAACCAGGATTTGGGGGATTTTAACCTGGATTTGGGGGATTTCAGCCCAAATTCAGGGGATTTCAGCCTGGATTTGGAGGATTTTTAACTCAGATTTGTGGGATTTCAGCCTGGATTTGGAGGATTTTTAACTCAGATTTGTGGGATTTTAGCCTGGATTTGGAAGTTTTCTGCCCAAATTTAGAGGATTTTAACCTGGATTTGGGGGTTTTAGTCCAGATTCTGGGGATTTTAGCCTGGATTTGGAGGATTTTTAACCCAGATTTGGGGGATTTTAACCTGAATTTAGAGGATTTTAACCTGGATTTGTGGGATTTTAACCCGGATTTGTGGGATTTTCCTGTGCCATGATCCCAAATCCCTCCCCATCCCGGATTTGGTGGATTTTAACCCTGATTTAAGGGATTTTAACCCTGATTTAAGGGATTTTAACCCTGATTTGGTGGATTTTAAGGATTTGGTGGATTTTAACCCGGATTTAAGGGATTTTAACCCGGATTTAAGGGATTTTAACCCAGATTTGGTGGATTTTAACCGGGATTTGGTGGATTTTAACCCAGATTTAAGGGATTTTAACTGGGATTTGGTGGATTTTAACCCAGATTTGGTGGATTTTAACCGGGATTTGGTGGATTTTAACCCGGATTTAAGGGATTTTAACCCGGATTTGTGGGATTTTAACCGGGATTTGGTGGATTTTAACCCAGATTTGGTGGAATTTATCCTGGATTTGGTGGATTTTATCCCGGATTCGTGGGATTTCCCCGTGCCACCATCCCGAACCCCCCCTTATCCCGGATCTGCCGGCTCTGCCCCGCGTCTCCGCACCGATCTCGTTGTGGTTGAGGTCGTAGAGGCGCTCGAAGGGGAAATTCTTCTTCTCGATCTTCTTCACCACCTCCTCGGGCAGCTTCTTGAACTGGCGCAGGGGACACATGGACTGCCACCTGCGGGGACCGCCGGGGGCTCAGGGCGCCGCGGGGGTGCGGGAATTCTGCGGGATGCGGGAATGCTGCGGGATGCGGGAATCCGGCAGGGGATGTGGGAATGCTGTGGGGGATGCGGGAATGCTGCGGGATGCGGGAATCCGGCAGGGGATGCGGGAATGCTGCGGGGGATGCGGGAATTCTGCAGGGGATGTGGGAATCTGGCGGGGGATGCAGGAATTCTGTGGGGGATGCGGGAATCCGGCGGGGGATGCGGGAATTCTGCGGGGGATGCGGGAATTCTGCGGGGGATGCGGGAATTCTGCGGGATGTGGGAATTCTGCAGGATGCGGGAATTCTGCGGGATGCGGGAATTCTGCGGGGGATGCGGGAATGCAGCGGGGGATGCGGGAATGCAGCGGGGGTGCGGGAATGCTGCGGGATGCGGGGATCCCGCGGGGGGTGCGGGAATCCTGCGGGGGATGCGGGAATGCCGCGGGGGATGCAGGAATCTGGCCGGGGATGTGGGAATTCTGCGCGGGATGCAGGAATTCTGTGGGGGATGCGGGAATGCCGCGGGGGATGCGGGAATCCCGCGGGGGATGCGGGAATCCCGCGGGGGATGCGGGAACGCCGCGGGGCGCGGGCACTCACATGCGCTTGTCGATCATCTTGCAGAGGTTGAGGGTTTTGTCGGTGAGCTGCGCCCAGCCGCGGTTCAGGACGATCTCGAAGATGGCTCTCATCAGCCTCCCGGCCGACTGCGGAGCACGGGGACGTTCTGGGATGGCATCTCGCCTGTTCCCCAACGCCCGGCCGTTCCCATCCTGCCCGCTCCCCAACGCCCGCCCGATCCCATCCTGCCTGTTCCCCAATTCCTGCCTGTTCCCCAATTCCCGCCCGCTCCCCAATGCCCGCCCGTTCCCATCCCGCCCAATCCCATCCCGCCTGTTCCCCAATGCCCGCCCGATCCCATCCCGCCGGTTCCCCAATCCCTGCCCATTCCCCAATCCCTGCCCGCTCCTATCCTGCCCCCCACGCCGGCACAGAGGGGTGTGGGGTGGGAATGACCCCAAAAAATCCCACAAAATCCCAACCGGTGTCACCCCAACCGGTGCAACCCCACAGAGTCGGCTTCGGACACTTCCAGGGATCCCAGCTCCTCTGGGAATTCCAGCCCAGCCAGGAATTCCTGCCCAAAATCCCGTCTAAACCTGCACATGGAATCCTGGATGGGTTTGGGTTGGAGGGACACCAAAGCCCATCCAGTGCCACCATGGATCACACACTTTGCATGGATCCAGGTGGCTCCAGCCTGGCCTTGGACGCTTCCAGGGAACACAGCTCCTGTGGGAATTCCATCCCAGCCAGGATTTCCTGCCCAAAATCCCGTCTAAACCTCCACATGGAATCCCAGAGTGTTTATGGATAAAGGGACCCCAAAGCTCATCCGGTCCCACCACGGCTCCCACACTTTGCACTGTCCCAGGTGGCTCCAGCCTGGCCTTGGGCACTCCCAGGGATCCCAGCTCCTGTGGGAATTCCATCCCAGCCAGGAATTCCTGCCCAAAATCCTACCTAAACCTCCATATGGAATCCTGGATGGGTTCGGGTTGGAGGGACCCCAACATTCCCCAGTCCCACCATGGCTCCCACACTTTCCATGGTCCCAGGTGGCTCCAGCCTGGCCTTGGGCACTGCCAGGGATCCCAGCTCCTGTGGGAATTCCATCCCAGCCAGGAATTCCTGCCCAAAATCCCGCCCAAACCCGCACATGGAATCCTGGAATGGTTTGGGGTGGAAAGGACCTCAAAGCTCATCCAGTGCCACCATGGATCCCACACTTCCATAGATCCAGGGTGCTCCAACCTGGCCTTAGGTGCTGCCAGGGATCCAGGGGCAGCCACAGCTGCTCTGGGAATTCCAGCCCAGCCAGGAATTCCATCCCAAAATCCCGTCCAAACCTCCAGATGGAATCCTGGATGGGTTTGGGTTGGAGGGCCCTCAAAGCTCATCCAGTGCCACGGGCAGGGACAATTCCCACTGTGCCAGGTGGCTCCAGCCTGGCCTTGGACACTGCCAGGGATCCAGGGGCAGCCACAGCTGCTCTGGGAATTCCATCCCAGCCCCTCATCCCTTCCCGAAATCCCATCTAAATCTCCACATGGAATCCTGAAATGATTTGGGGTGGAGGGCCCTCAAAGCCCATCCGGTCCCGCCATGGATCCCACACTTCCATAGACCAGGTGCTCCAGCCTGGCCTTGGGCACTCCCAGGGATCCCAGCTCCTGTGGGAATTCCATCCCAGCCAGGAATTCCTGCCCAAAATCCCACCCTAATCTCCACTTTCCCCCTCTTATCCTGTCCTTCCAAACCTTTTCCCACCTTTCCTTTTCAAGCACGGGACGGTCATTTAGGATTTTCCACCCCAAACCCCTCTGAGAGGAGCAGCTGTTGATCCCCAAATTCCCAGGCTCTGCTCCCTTGAGGATCCCGTTCCCGCTCAGATCCTCCCACCGCTCCCAGCTCGGATTCACAGGGGGAATTTTTGCCCAAAACTTCAATTTCTGGGCCGGGAGCGGCCGGAAGGGAGCAGCCGATTCCCAGCTGTTCAAAGCCGGCCTCCGTGGGCCGATCCCGCTGGGAATTCCCCGGGAACTCCCGGCTCACCTGGGTGACGTAGACCATGTCGGCCATGAGGGCGAATCCCTCCAGCTTCAGCTGCGAGATGAAGGCCTGGAGCAGCACGTTGATCTGGGAACGGCGACGGAAAAGGCTCAGGGAATATTCCGGGAAATCTCCTTTGCCTGGTGCTCAATTCCCAAGGAAACCGCCTTTGCCTGGTTCCTCATTTCCCAGGAAATCTCCTTTTCCTGGTTCCTCATTTCCCAGGAAATCTCCTTTGCCTGGTTCCTCATTTCCCAAGGAAATCTCCTTTTCCTGGTTCCTCATTTCCCAGGAAATCTCCTTTGCCTGGTGCTCAATTCCCAAGGAAATCTCCTTTTCCTGGCACTGAATTCCCAAGTTAATCTCCTTTTCCTGGTTCCTCATTTCCCAAAAAATCTGCTTTTCCTAGTTCCTGCTTTCCCAGAAAATCTTTTCCTGGTTCCTCATTTCCCAGAAAATCTCCTTTTCCTTGCTCCTGATTTCCCAAAAAATCTCCTTTTCCTGGTTCCTCATTTCCCAAAAAATCTGCTTCTCCTGGTTCCACATTTCCCAGAAAATCTCCTTTTCCCGGTTCCAGATTTCCCAGAAAATCTCCTTTTCCCGGTTCCAGATTTCCCAGAAAATCTCCTTTTCCCGATTCCTGATTTCCCAGGAAATCTCCTTTTCCCTGTTCCCTTCTCCCACCCATCCCACCACCACCCCCCAGATCCCTCCGAGCTTCCCAGGACACCCCGGAGAGGGAAGAGAGCAGAATTCCCCCGGGAATTCCGGGCACGGCTCACCTTGGCACTGGGCTCCTCGATGCTCTCCTTCACCGGGATCGGGACTCGTTCCAGAAGCTTCTGCAGCTCCAGCTTCTCCTCCTGGGGGAGAACGCAGATGGAGGGTGGGGTGATCCCTCCGGAGGGGCTCCGCAGCACCCACCAATCCCAGCTTTTCCTTGGTTTTCCCCCAAAGCTCTTCCCAAAAATTGTGTCCGAGCGCTTTCCCGGCCTGCACTGGGTGATGCCCACGGAGCCGGGAACGGCTCGGGGCCTCTCCAGGCAAAAACTCAGCGGTGGCTCTGGGGGGATGGCTCTTGGGTGCTGTTGGGTGTTGATGGGTGATGGCTCTTGGGTGCTGTTGGGTGTTGGGTGATGGTGGTTGGGTGCTGTTGGGTGTTGATGGGTGATGGTGGTTGGGTGCTGTTGGGTAATGGTTGATGGTGGTTGGGTGCTGTTGGGTAATGGGTGATGGTGGTTGGGTGCTGTTGGGTAATGGGTGATGGTGGTTGGGTGCTGTTGGGTGATGGGTGTTGAGTGTTGTTGGGTGATGGTGGTTGGGTGTTGATGGCTCTTGGGTGTTGTTGGGTGATGGGTGATGGTGGTTGGGTGTTGATGGGTGTTGGTGGCTGTTGGGTGCTGTTGGGCGATGGCTGTTGGCTGTTGAGTGCTGGTTGGTGGCTATTGGGTGTTGTTTGGGCGATGGCTGTAGGGTGATGGTGGTTGGGTGTTGTTGGGTGTGGTTGGGTGTTGGGTGATGGCATTTAGGTATGTTGGGTGCTGTTGGGTGTCGCCGGGTGCTGTTGGGTGTCGTTGGGTGCTGTTGGGTGTCACTGGGTGGGTGTCGTTGGGTGCTGTTGGGTGTCGCCAGGTGCTGTTGGGTGTCGCTGGGTGCTGTTGGGTGTCACTGGGTGCTGTTGGGGGTTGAGTGATGGCTGTTGGGTGTTGTTGGGTGTCATTGAGTAGTGGCTGTTGGGTGTCGCTGGGTGCTGTTGGGTGCTGTTGGGTGGGTGTTGTTGGGTGATGTTTGTTGGGTGTTGAGTGATGGTTGCTGGGTGCTGTTGGGTGTCATTGGGTAGTGGCTGTTGGGTGTCGCTGGGTGCTGTTGGGTGCTGACTGTTGGGTGTCGTTGGGTGCTGACTGTTAGGTGTTGCTGGGTGGTGGCTGTTAGGTGCCGTTGGGTGTCACTGGGTGCTGTTGGGTGTCGTTGGGTGCTGTTGGGTGCCGCCAGGTGTTGTTGGGTGTGTGTTGTTGGGTGGCTGCAGTTGGGTGCTGTTTGTTGGGTGCTGTTTGCTGCGTGCCGTTCGCTGGGTGCCGTTTGCTGGGTGCTGTTCGCTGGGTGCTGTTTGCTGGGTGCTGTTTGTTGGGTGCTGTTTGCTGGGTGTGTGTTGTTGGGTGCTGTTTGTTGGGTGCTGTTTGTTGGGTGGCTGCAGTTGGGTGCTGTTTGTTGGGTGTGTGTTGTTGGGTGCTGTTTGTTGGGTGGCTGCTGTTGGGTGTGTGCTGTTGGGTGTGTGCTGTTGGGTGCTGTTTGTTGGGTGCCGTTCGCTGGGTGCTGTTTGTTGGGTGTGTGTTGTTGGGTGCTCTTTGTTGGGTGCTGTTCGCTGGGTGCTGTTCGCTGGGTGCTGTTTGCTGGGTGCTGTTTGCTGGGTGGCTGCAGTTGGGTGCTGTTTGTTGGGTGTGTGTTGTTGGGTGCTGTTTGTTGGGTGGCTGCTGTTGGGTGTGTGCTGTTGGTGCTGTTCGTTGGGTGCTGTTTGTTGGGTGCTGTTTGCTGGGTGCTGTTTGCTGGGTGCTGTTTGTTGGGTGTGTGTTGTTGGGTGCTGTTTGTTGGGTGTGTGTTGTTGGGTGCTGTTCGCTGGGTGCTGTTTGTTGGGTGGCT
Source organism: Hirundo rustica (assembly GCF_015227805.2). NCBI lineage: Eukaryota > Metazoa > Chordata > Aves > Passeriformes > Hirundinidae > Hirundo > Hirundo rustica. Next base: position 52,518 of record NC_053477.1, read on the forward strand.
GCAGTTGGGTGCTGTTTGCTGGGTGCTGTTTGCTGGGTGCTGTTTGCTGGGTGTGTGTTGTTGGGTGCTGTTTGCTGGGTGCTGTTTGTTGGGTGTGTGTTGTTGGGTGCTGTTTGCTGGGTGCTGTTTGTTGGGTGGCTGCAGTTGGGTGCTGTTTGCTGGGTGCTGTTTGCTGGGTGCTGTTTGCTGGGTGCTGTTTGCTGGGTGTGTGTTGTTGGGTGCTGTTTGCTGGGTGCTGTTTGTTGGGTGGCTGCAGTTGGGTGCTGTTTGCTGGGTGCTGTTTGCTGGGTGCTGTTCGCTGGGTGCTGTTTGCTGGGTGCTGTTCGTTGGGTGCTGTTGGGTGCCGTTGGGTGCTGTTGGGTGCTGTTGGGTGCCGTTGGGTGTGTGTTGTTGGGTGGCTGCAGTTGGGTGCTGTTCGCTGGGTGCCGCCCGTCGCGGCGCCGGTACCTCGCGCACGGTGATGTTGCGGAACTCGGAGGACAGCGAGAAGACGCGGAAGAGCTCGATCTCGCTCAGCGTGGGTTTCAGCAGCTGGTTGTACGTCTGCACCGTCTCGTTGGTGATGTAGTAATGGCTGGCGATGCGGCCCAGCTCCGTCACCTGCCGGGACAGCGCGGGAACGCGGCCAGGGTCAGGAGAAACCGCGGGAACGGCCGGGAGAACGCCGGGAATGATGGGAGAAACCACGGGAACAATCAGGATAAACCACGGGAACGGCCGGGAGAACGGCGGGAATGATGGGAGAAACCACGGGAACAATCAGGAGAAACCGCGGGAACGGCCGGGAGAACGGCGGGAATGCCGGAGAAACCACCGGAACAATCAGGAGAAACAACGGGAACGGCCGGGAGAGCGGCGGGAATGCCGGAGAAACCACCGGAACAATCAGGAGAAACCGCGGGAACGGCCGGGAGAACGGCGGGAATGATGGGAGAAACCACCGGAACAATCGGGAGAAACAACGGGAACGGCCGGGAGAGCGGCGGGAATGCCGGAGAAACCACGGGAACAATCAGGAGAAACCACGGGAACGGCCGGGAGAGCGGCGGGAATGCCGGAGAAACCACCGGAACAATCAGGACAAACAACGGGAAGGGCCGGGAGAACGGCGGGAATGATGGGAGAAACCACCGGAACAATCAGGACAAACAACGGGAAGGGCCGGGAGAACGGCGGGAATGATGGGAGAAACCACGGGAACGATCAGGAGAAACCGCGGGAACGGCCGGGAGAACGGCGGGAATGATGGGAGAAACCACCGGAACAATCAGGAGAAACAACGGGAACGGCCGGGAAAAGGGCGGGAATGATGGGAGAAACCACGGGAACGATCAGGAGAAACCGCGGGAACGGCCGGGAAGACGGCGGGAATGATGGGAGAAACCACCGGAACAATCAGGAGAAACAACGGGAACGGCCGGGAAAAGGGCGGGAATGATGGGAGAAACCACGGGAACAATCAGGATAAACCACGGGAAGGGCCGGGAGAGCAGCGGGAATGATGGGAGAAACCACCGGAACAATCAGGAGAAACAACGGGAACGGCCGGGAAAACGGCGGGAATGATGGGAGAAACCACCGGAACAATCAGGAGAAACAACGGGAACGGCCGGGAGAACGGCGGGAATGCCGGAGAAACCACGGGAACAATCAGGAGAAACAACGGGAACGGCCGGGAGAACGGCGGGAATGCCGGAGAAACCACGGGAACAATCAGGAGAAACCGCGGGAACGGCCGGGAGAACGGCGGGAATGATGGGAGAAACCACGGGAACAATCAGGAGAAACCGCGGGAACGGCCGGGAGAACGGCGGGAATGATGGGAGAAACCACGGGAACAATCAGGGGAAACAACGGGAACGGCCGGGAGAGCGGCGGGAATGATGGGAGAAACCACCGGAACAATCAGGAGAAACCGCGGGAACGGCCGGGAGAACGGCGGGAATGATGGGAGAAACCACGGGAACAATCAGGAGAAACAACGGGAACGGCCGGGAAAAGGGCGGGAATGCCGGAGAAACCACCGGAACCATCAGGAGAAACAACGGGAACAGCCGGGAGAGCGGCGGGAATGCCGGAGAAACCACGGGAACAATCAGGAGAAACAACGGGAACGGCCGGGAAAAGGGCGGGAATGATGGGAGAAACCACGGGAACAATCAGGAGAAACCACGGGAACGGCCGGGAGAACGGCGGGAATGATGGGAGAAACCACCGGAACAATCAGGAGAAACAACGGGAACGGCCGGGAAAACGGCGGGAATGATGGGAGAAACCATGGGAACAATCAGGAGAAACAACGGGAACGGCCGGGAAAAGGGCGGGAATGATGGGAGAAACCACCGGAACAATCAGGAGAAACAACGGGAACGGCCGGGAAAAGGGCCGGAATGATGGGAGAAACCACCAGAACAATCGGGAGAAACAACGGGAACGGCCGGGAAAACGGCGGGAATGATGGGAGAAACCATGGGAACAATCAGGAGAAACAACGGGAACGGCCGGGAGAATGGCGGGAATGATGGGAGAAACCACGGGAACAATCAGGAGAAACCGTGGGAACGGCCGGGAAAACGGCGGGAATGATGGGAGAAACCACCGGAACTATCGGGAGAAACAACGGGAACGGCCGGGAGAGCAGCGGGAATGATGGGAGAAACCACGGGAACAATCAGGAGAAACCGCGGGAACGGCCGGGAAAAGGGCGGGAATGCCGGAGAAACCACGGGAACAATCAGGAGAAACAACGGGAACGGCCGGGAAAAGGGCGGGAATGCCAGAGAAACCACCGGAACAATCAGGAGAAACCGCGGGAACGGACGGGAGAGCAGCGGGAATGATGGGAGAAACCACCGGAACAACCGGGAGAAACAACGGGAACGGCCGGGAGAGCAGTGGGAATGATGGGAGAAACCACCGGAACAATCAGGAGAAACCGCGGGAACGGCCGGGAGAGCAGCCGGAACAATCAGGAGAAACCCCCTCCCACCCAGAAATCTCCATTTTTTTTCCCTCCCACCCAGAAATCCCCATTTTTTCCCCCTCCCACCCAAAAATCTCCATTTCCCCCCCGCCCACCCAGAAATCCCTCCTCCATTTTTTTCCCCTTCCCACCCAAAAATCCTGCTTTTTTTCCCCCTACCACCCAGAAATCCCCAATTCTTTTTCCCTGCCATCCCCCACCCAAACCCCCCATTTTTTCCCCCACCATCCCACCCCCAAAACCCCCGTTCTCCCCCTCGCCGTCCCACCTGGAAATTCCCGGTTTTCTTGTCGTACTTGACCAGGTTGTTCTTGTCGAGCGTGAGCGCGGCCGTGTGCACGAGGTCCAGGCGCCGCTGCTCCAGGAGCGGGTCGGCCTTCAGGTGCTCGTGGGCGATGCCGTAGAGCGCGGGCGAGCGCAGCATGCGGATGTACAGGTACGTGTAGCCCAGCCAGTTCACCGCGTCCTGCGCCGGCCCCGTCCCGCTGAGCCCGGGGCAGCGCCGCCGCCGCCCCGGAGCCCGGCCCGGCCGCGGGAACCCCGCGAAAACGGCCGGGAAACGCGGGGAGAATTGCTGCTCCCGGGGCTCCAAATTTCCCAGGAAAGCTGCTTCTCCTCACTCCCAATTTCCCAGGAAAGCTGCTCCCGGGGCTCCAAATTTCCCAGGAAAGCTGCTTCTCCTCATTCCCAATTTCCCTGGAAAGCTGCTTCTCCTCATTCCCAATTCCCAGGAAAGACGTTTTGCCTGGTGCTCGATTTCCCAGGAAAGCTGCTTCTCCTCATTCCCAATTTCCCAGGAAAGCTGCTTCTCCTCATTCCCAATTTCCCAGGAAAGCTGCTACTCCCGGTGCTCCGTTTCCCAGGAAAGCTGCTTTTTCCCATTCCCAATTTCCCAGGAAAGCTGCTTCTCCTCATTCCCAATTTCCCAGAGAAGCTGCTTCTCCTCATTCCCAATTCCCAGGAAAGCTGCTTTTTCTCATTCCCAATTTCCCAGGAAAGCTGCTTCTCCTCATTCCCAATTTCCCAGAGAAGCTGCTTCTCCTCATTCCCAATTCCCAGGAAAGCTGCTTCTCCTCATTCCCAATTTCCCAGAGAAGCTGCTTTTTCTCATTCCCAGTTTCCCAGAGAAGCTGCTTCTCCTGGTTCCAAATTTCCCAGAGAAGCTGCTTTGCCTCATTCCAAATTCCCAGGAAAGCTGCTTCTCCTCATTCCAAATTCCCAGGAAAGATGTTTTTCCTGGTGCTCGATTTCCCAGGAAAGCTGCTTCTCCTGGTGCCAAATTTCCCAGGAAAGCTGCTTTTCCTCATTCCCAATTCCCAGGAAAGCTGCTACTCCTCATTCCCAATTTCCCAGGAAAGCTGCTTCTCCTCATTCCCAATTTCCCAGAGAAGCTGCTTCTCCTCATTCCAATTTCCCAGGAAAGATGTTTTTCCTGGTGCTCCATTTCCCAGAGAAGCTGCTTTTTCCCATTCCCAATTTCCCAGAGAAGCTGCTTTTCCTCATTCCAAATTCCCCGACAAGATGCTTCTCCCGGTGCTCAATTTCCCAGGAAAGCTCCTTTTCCTCATTCCAATTTCCCAGAAGAGCTGCTTCTCCCGGTGCTCCTCCATTTCCCAGAGAAGCTGCTTCTCCTAACTCCAAAGTCCCAGAGAAGCTGCTCTTCCCCATTCCCAATTTCCCAGAAAAGCTCCTTTTTCTCATTCCCAGTTTCCCAGAAAAGCTGCTTCTCCTGGTTCCAAATTTCCCAGGAAAGCTGCTTGCCCTGGAATCCAATTTCCAAAGAAGGCTGCTTTTCCTGGTCCCAAATTCCCAGAAAATCCGCTTTTCCTGGTCCCAAATTCCCAGAAAATCCGCTTTTCCTGGTCCCAAATTCCTAGAAAATCCGCTTTTCCTGGTCCCAAATTTCCAGAAAATCCGCTTTTCCTGGTCCCAAATTCCCAGAAAATCCGCTTTTCCTGGCACTCAAATTCCCTGGGAAGCTGCTTCTCCTCGTTTCTTATTTCCCAGAGAAGCTGCTTCTCCTCATTCCAAATTCCCACAAAAGCTGTTTTTCCTTGCCCCTGATTTTCCAGGAAAGCTGCTTTTCCTGGCATCCAATTTCCAAAGAAAGCTGCTTTTCCTGGTCCCACATTTTCCAGGAAAGCTGCATTTCCTGCATGTAATTCCCAAGGAAATCTGCTTTTCCTGGTTCCTAATTTACCAGGAAATCTGCTTTTCCTTGCCCCAATTCCCCAGAAATCTGTTTTTCCTTGCTCTAGTTCCCCAGAAAAGCTGATTTTCCTTGCCCTAATTTCCCAGGAAATCTGCTTTTCCTGTACATAATTCCCAAGAAAATCTGCTTTTCCTCACCCCAAATTCCCCAGGAAATCCGCTTTTCCCTGCCCCAAATTCCCCAGGAAATCCGCTTTTCCTCACCCCAAACTCCCCAGGAAATCCGCTTTTCCTCACCCCAAATCCCCCAGGAAATCCGCTTTTCCCTGCCCCAAATTCCCCAGGAAATCCGCTTTTCCCTGCCCCAAATTCCCCAGGAAATCCGCTTTTCCCTGCCCCAAATTCCCCAGGAAATCCGCTTTTCCCTGCCCCAAATTCCCCAGGAAATCCGCTTTTCCCTGCCCCAAATTCCCCAGGAAATCCGCTTTTCCCTGCCCCAAATCGCCCAGGAAATCCGCTTTTCCTCACCCCAAATTCCACAGGAAAAATCCGCTTTTCCTGCATGTAATTCCCAAGAAAATCCCCTTTTCCTGTATGGAATTCTTATGGAAATCCGCTTTTCCTCACTCCAAATTCCCCAGGAAATCCGCTTTTCCTCACCCCAAATTCCCCAGGAAATCCGCTTTTCCTCACCCCAAATTCCCCAGGAAATCCGCTTTTCCTCGCCCCAAATTCCCCAGGAAATCCGCTTTTCCCTGCCCCAAATTCCCCAGGAAATCCGCTTTTCCCTGCGCCAAATTCCCCAGGAAATCCGCTTTTCCTCACCCCAAATTCCCCAGGAAATCCGCTTTTCCCTGCCCCAAATTCCCCAGAAATCCGCTTTTCCCTGCCCCAAATTCCCCAGGAAATCCGCTTTTCCTCACTCCAAATTCCCCAGGAAATCCGCTTTTCCCTGCCCCAAATTCCCCAGGAAATCCGCTTTTCCTCACCCCAAATCCCCCAGGAAATCCGCTTTTCCTCACCCCAAATTCCCCAGAAATCCGCTTTTCCCTGCCCCAAATTCCCCAGAAATCCGCTTTTCCCTGCCCCAAATTCCCCAGGAAATCCGCTTTTCCCTGCCCCAAATTCCCCAGCAAATCTGCTTTTCCTCACCCCAAATTCCCCAGGAAATCCGCTTTTCCTGCATGTAATTCCCAAGAAAATCTGCTTTTCCTGTATGGAATTCTTATGGAAATCCGCTTTTCCCTGCCCCAAATTCCCCAGAAATCCACTTTTCCTGCATGTAATTCCCAAGAAAATCCCCTTTTCCTGTATGGAATTCTTATGGAAATCCGCTTTTCCCTGCCCCAAATCCCCCAGGAAAAAATCCGCTTTTCCCCGCCGCCCAATTCCCTCTCCTCCCCTCCTCCCCCAGCTCCCCAGGAACCAACCCCACAACACCCCAACATTTCCCACCCCCACACCCCAGAACCTCCTCCGAGAACCCCCGGGAACGCCCCAAAACCCCCCCGGAGTCGCGGAACCGCGGCCGACCTTGGCGTTCTGCACGTTTCCGAGCACGGCCTCGGCGTTGAGCATGTCCGGGAGCTTGGCCACCATCTGGCTCTCGATGGGCAGCTGCTGGTTGAGCAGCGACAGGTAGTACTGGAGCTCGCCGTGGGAGGTGATGAGAATTCCCTCTCCCTTCGTGTCGTACTGCGGCCTCCCGGCACGGCCCAGCATCTGCGACCGGGAGAAACGCCTCAGGAGAACGGGAATCCGGCAGGGAATTGTCCCGGGTGGGCCTGGGCAGGGAATTCTTGAGGGATTATCTCAGGTGGGTTTGGGCATGGAATTCTTGAGGGATTACCTAAGGTGGGTTTGGGCAGGGAATTCTTGAGGGATTATCTGGGATGGTTTTGGGCAGGGAATTGTCTAAAATGGATCTGGGAAAGGAATTCTTGAAGGATTATCTCAGGAGGATCCGGGCATGGAATTCTTGAGGGATTATCTCAGGTGGGTCTGGGCACAGAATTATCTCAGGAGGGTCTGCACAAGGAATTCTTGAGGGATTATCTCAGGAGGATCCAGGCAAGGAATCATTGAGGAATTATCTAAGGTGGGTTTGGGAAAGGAATTCCTGAGGGATTATCTGGGACGGGTTTGGGAAAGGAATTGTTTCAGGAGGATCCAAGCAGGGAATTCTTGAGGAATTATCTCAGGTGGATCTAGACATGGAATTCTTGAGGAATGATCTGGGATGGTTTTGGGCAGGGAATTGTCTCAGATGGATCTGGGAAAGGAATTCTTGAGGGATTATCTCAGGAGGGTCTGGAAAAGGAATTCCTGAGGGATTATCTCAGGAGGGTCTGGGAAAGGAATTGTCTCAGGAGGATCCAGGCATGGAATTCTTGAGGGATTATCTCAGGTGGGTCTGCACATGGAATTCTTCAGGGATCATCTAAGGTGGGTTTGGGCATGGAATTATCTCAGGAGGATCCAGGCATGGAATTATCTCAGATGGGTCTAGACATGGAATTCCTGAGGAATTATCACAGAAGAGACTGCACAAGGAATTCTTGAGGAATTATCTCAGGAGGGTCCAAGCAGAGAATTCTTGAGGAATTATCTCAGGTGGGTTTGGGCAGGGAATTGTCTCAGATGGATCTGGGAAAGGAATTCCTGAGGGATTATCTCAGGAGGTCTGGGAAAGGAATTGTCTCAGGAGGATCCAAGCAAGGAATTCTTGAGGGATTATCTCAGGTGGGTCTGGGCATGGAATTATCTCAGGTGGGTCTAGACATGGAATTCCTGAGGAATTATCTCAGAAGAGACTGCACAAGGAATTCTTGAGGAATTATCTCAGGAGGGTCTGGGAAAGGAATGGCCTCAGGAGGACCCAAGCAAGGAATTCTTGAGGAATTATCTCAGGAGGATCCAGGCAAGGAATCATTGAGGAATTTATCTAAGGTGGGTTTGGGCAAGGAGTTCTTGAGGAATTATCTGGGACGGGTCTGGGAAAGGAATTGTCTCAGGAGGATCCAGGCAGGGAATTCTTGAGGAATTATCTCAGGTGGCTTTGGGCACGGAATTATCTCAGGAGGGTCTGGGTAAGGAATTCTTGAGGGTTTATCTCAAGAGCGTCTGCACATGGAATTCTTCAGGGATCATCTAAGGTGGGTTTGGGCATGGAATGATCTCAGGAGGATCCAGGCATGGAATTATCTCAGATGGGTCTAGACATGGAATTCCTGAGGAATTATCTCAGAAGAGACTGCACAAGGAATTCTTGAGGAATTATCTCAGGAGGGTCCAAGCAGAGAATTCTTGAGGAATTATCTCAGGTGGGTTTGGGCAGGGAATTGTCTCAGATGGATCTGGGAAAGGAATTCCTGAGGGATTATCTCAGGAGGGTCTGGAAAAGGAATTCCTGAGCAATTATCTCAGGAGGTCTGGGAAAGGAATTGTCTCAGGAGGGTCTGGGAAAGGAATTCCTGAGGAATTATTCCCATGGGAGGTGATGAGAATTCCCTCCCCCTTCGTGTCGTACTGCGGCCTCCCGGCACGGCCCAGCATCTGCGACCGGGAGAAACGCCTCAGGAGAACGGGAATCCGGCAGGGAATTGTCCCGGGTGGGCCTGGGCAGGGAATTCTTGAGGGATTATCTCAGGAGGGTTTGGGAAAGGAATTCCTGAGGGATTATCTCAGGTGGGTTTGGGAAAGGAATTCTTGAGGAATTGTCTCAGGTGGGTTTGGGCATGGAATTGTCTCAGGTGGGTTTGGGAAAGGAATTCCTGAGGGATTATCTCAGGAGGGTCTGGGTAAGGAATTCTTGAGGGATTATCTCAAGAGGGTCTGCACATGGAATTCTTGAGGGATTATCTCAGGTGGGTTTGGGCATGGAATTATCTCAGGTGGGTCTAGACATGGAATTCCTGAGGAATTATCTCAGAAGAGACTGCACAAGGAATTCTTGAGGAAGTATCTCAGGAGGATCCGGGCATGGAATTCTTGAGGAATTATCTGGGATGGGTTTGGGCAGGGAATTGTCTCAGGAGGATCTGGGAAAGGAATTCTTGAGGAATTATCTCAGGTGGGTCTGGGCACAGAATTATCTCAGGAGGGTCTGCACAAGGAATTCTTGAGGAATTATCTCAGGAGGGTTTGGGCAAGGAGTTCTTGAGGGATTGTCTCAGGTGAATCTGGGAAGGAATTCTTGAGGAATTATCTCAGAAGAGACTGCCCAAGGAATTCTTGAGGGATTATCTCAGGAGGTTCTGGGTGTGGAATTCCTGAGGAATTATCTGAAAGAACCTGGGCATGGAATCCTGGAGGAATTATCTGGAAGGGCCGGGAAGGCGCCGGGATGTTCCCAGCTCCCACCTGGAGGATGTCCAGCGCCCCCAGCTCCGTCCAGCGCCCCTTCTCCGGGCTGTACACCTGCGTGCCCTTGATGATCACCGTGTGCGCCGGCAGGTTCACGCCCCAGGCCAGCGTGGCCGTGGACACCAGGACCTGCCGGAAAACGGGGGTCAGATCCACCAGGAAACAACAAATCCACCGAAAAACGGGGGTCAGATCCACCAGGAACATCCAAATCCATCCAGGAACCTCCAAACCCTGCCAGGAACCTCCAAATCCATCAAAAAACGGGGATCAGATCCACCAGGAAACAACAAATGCACCAAAGAACGGGGGTCAGATCCTCCAGGAACCAAGAAATCCATCAAAAAATGGGGATCAGATCCACCAGGACCAACAAATGCACCAAAAAACGGGGGTCAGATCCACCAGGAACCAAGAAATCCATCAAAAAACGGGGATCAGATCCACCAGGACCAATAAATCCACCAAAAAACGGGGATCAGATCCACCAGGAAACAACAAATCCTGCCAGGAACCTCCAAATCCATCAAAAAACGGGGATCAGATCCACCAGGAACCAAGAAATGCACCAAAAAACAGGGATCAGATCCACCAGAACCAACAAATCTGGCCAGGAACCTCAAAATCCACCAAAACCCAGGGATGAGATCCAACAGGAACATCCAAATGCACCAAAAAACGGGGATCAGATCCACCAGGAACCAACAAATCCTGCCAGGAACCTCCAAATCCATCAAAAATGGGGATCAGATCTACCAGGAACATCCAATCCCAGCCAGGAACCTCCAAATCCTGCCAGGAACCTCCAAATCCACCAAAAAACAGGGATCAGATCTACCAGGAACATCCAAACCCTGCCAGGAACCTCCAAACCCAGTCAGGAACCTCCAAATCCACCAAAAAACAGGGATCAGATCCACCAGGAACATCCAAACCCAGCCAGGAACTTCCAAACCCAGTCAGGAACCTCCAAATCCACCAAAAAATGGGGATCAGATCCACCAGGAACCAACAAATCCACCCAAACTCAGGGATGAGATCCACCAGCAACATCCAAATCCCACTAGGAACATCCAAATCCACCAAAAAACAGGGATCAGATCCACCAGGATCATCCAAACCCAGCCAGGAACATCCAAACCCAGCCAGGAACCAAAAAATCCATCAAAAAATGGGGATCAGATCCACCAGGACCCAACAAATCCTGCCAGGAACCTCCAAATCCTGCCAGGAACCTCCAAATCCACCAAAAAACGGGGCTCAGATCCACCAGGAACCTCCAAACCCAGCCAGAACCTCCAAATCCACTCAGGAACCTCCAAATCCACCCCAAACCAAGGATCTGATCCACCAGGAACCTCCAAACCCTGCCAGGAACCTCCAAATCCATCAAAAAACGGGGATCTGATCCACCAGGAAACAACAAATCCACCCAAACCCAGGGATCAGATCCACCAGGAACATCCAAATCCTGCCAGGAACTTCCAAACCCAGTCAGGAACCTCCAAATCCACCAAAAAATGGGGATCAGATCCACCAGGAACCAACAAATCTGGCCAGGAACCTCAAAATTCACCAAAACCCAGGGATGAGATCCACCAGGAACATCCAAATCCTGCCAGGAACCTCCAAATCCACTCAAAACCAGGAATCAAATTCAGCCAGGAACCTCCAAATCCACTCAGGAGCCTCCAAATCCACCCCAAACCAAGGATCTGATCCACCAGGAACCTCCAAACCCTGCCAGAACCTCCAAATCCAACCAAAAAAGCATCCCAAGGGAGGAAGCAGCTGGGAACGCTCTGGAGAAGGAGCAGCGGGAACGTCCCCACGGCCGAGCACCGGGGCCGCGTTTTTCCCCATTCCCAGGAATTCTGCTTTTCCCAATTTCCAAAGAAATCTGCTTTTCCCAATTCCCAGGAATTCTGCTTTTCCCAATTCCCAATTCCCAGGAAATCTGCTTTTCCCAATTCCCAATAAATCTGCTTTTCCTCATTCACAATTCCCAGGAAATCTGCTTTTCCCAATTCCCAATTCCCAGGAAATCTGCTTTTCCTCATTCCCAATGTCCCAAAGAAACCTGCTTTTCTCAATTCCCAATTTCCCAATAAATCTCCTTTTCCCCATTCCCAATTTCCCAATAAATCTGCTTTTCCTCATTCCCAGGAAATCTGCTTTTCCCAATTCCCAGGAAATCTGCTTTTCCCAATTCCCAATTCCCAAAGAAATCTGCTTTTCCCAATTCCCAACTCCCAATAACCCTCACGCCTCCAACACCCCAAAATTCCCTTTTCCACCTCCCATTTCCCCCCTCCCTCAGGAAAATCCCCTCTTTCTCCCCGGCCCCGGCAGCAGGAGCAGCCGGATCCCGATTTTATCCGGACAAACCGCGGCCGGAGCCGGCTCCGAGCCCCGCTCGCACCTGGATGTGTTTGTCGGCGAAGAGATCCTCCACCAGCGTCCGGTCGACGCGCGTCATGCCGGCGTGGTGGATGGCGAAGCCGTAGGGCAGCAGATCCTTCAGCTCCAGGTTCTGCGGGAAAAGCGCCCGGAGAATTCCGGGAGAGAGGCTCGGGAGCGGCACCGGGACCCAGGGACGGGAGAGGCCGGGAAAGCGCTCGGAGCGCGGCGGCGAGAGCCGGATGCGGCCCCGGGAACGGATCCCTGAAGGGGTTTTCCTAAACTTTCCCAAATAATTCCACCTCTGCCCTGGATAAAGGGCTGGAAATCCCTTTCCCTGAAGGAATTTTCCTAAACTTTCCCACATAATTCCACCTCTGCCCTGGATAAAGGGCTGGAAATCATTTTCCCTGAAGGAATTTTCCCAGATTTTCCCAAATAACTGCACCTCTATCCTGGATAAAGGGCTGGAAATCGCTTTCCCTGAAGGAATTTTCCCAGATTTTCCAAATTTTCCCAAATGAATCCACCTCTGCCTGGGATAATGGGCTGGAAATTGTTCTCCTCAAAGGAATTTTCCCAAATTTTCTCTTCCCTGGATAAAGGGCTGGAAATCCCTTTCCCTGAAGGAATTTTCCTAAACTTTCCCAAATAATTCCACCTCTGTCCTGGATAAAGGGCTGGAAACTGCATTCCCAGAAGGAATTTTCCCAAATTTCCCCAGATTTCCCCAAATAATTCCACCTCTGCTCTGGATAAAGTGCTGGAGATCATTTTCCCTGAAGGAATTCTCCCAAATTTTCAAAATTTTCTGAAATAACTGCACCTCCATCCTGGACAAAGGGCTGGAAATGCTTCCCCTGAATGAATTTTCCCAAATTTTCCCAAATAATTCCACCTCTGCCCTGGATAAAGGGCTGGAGATCATTTTCCCTGAAGGAATCTTCCCAGATTTTCCAAATTTTCCCAAATGAATCCACCTCTGCCTGGGACAAAGGGCTGGGAATTGTTCTCCTCAAAGGAATTTTCCCCCATTTTCTCAAATAATTTCACCTCTGTCCTGGATAAAGGGCTGGAGATCGTTTTCCCTGACGGAATTTTCCCAAATAATTCCACCTCTGCCCTGGATAAAGGGCTGGAAATCATTTTCCCTGAAGGAATTTTCCTAAACTTTCCCACATAATTCCACCTCTGTCCTGGATAAAGGGCTGGAAATCGTTTTCCCTGAAGGAATTTTCTGAAATTTTCCCAAATAATTTCACCTCCATCCTGAATAAAGGGCTGGAAATCCCTTTCCCTGAAGGAATTCTCCCCAATTTTCAAAATTTTCTGAAATAACTGCACCTCTGTCCTGGATAAAGGGCTGGAAATCGCTTTCCCTGAAGGAATTTTCTCAACTTTCCTGAAATAACTGCGCCTCTGTCCTGGATAAAGGGCTGGAAATCGCTTTCCCTGAAGGAAGTTTCCCCAATTTTCCCAAATTTCCCAAATAACTGCATCTCTGTCCTGGATAAAGGGCTGGAAATGGCGTTCTCTGAAGGAATTTTCCCAGATAACACCGGGAACTGAGGGAAAAGTGGAACATCCCAGGGAAAGGATGGAATTAGAGGACGGGAGAGGCCGGGAAAGCGCTCGGAGCGCGGCGGCGAGAGCCGGATCCGGCCCCGGGAACGGCGGCGGCAAAAAGCTTTCCCTGAAGGGATTTTCCTAAACTTCCCCAAATAATTCCACCTCTGCCCTGGACAAAGGGCTGGAAATCGCTTTCCCTGAAGGAATTCTCCAAAATTTCCCCAGATTTCCCCAAATAATTCCACCTCTGTCCTGGACAAAGGGCTGGAAATCGCTTTCCCTGAAGGAATTTTCCTAAACTTTCCCAAATAATTTCACCTCTGTCCTGGATAAAGCGCTGGAAATCGCGTTCCCTGAAGGAATTTCCCCAAATTTTCTGAAATAACTGCACCTCTGCCCTGCAAAAAGGGCTGGAGATCATTTTCCCAGAAGGAATTTCCCCAGATTTTCCCAAATAATTCCACCTCTGCCCTGGATAAAGGGCTGGAAATCCCTTTCCCTGAAGGAATTTCCCCAAATTTTCCCAAATAACTGCACCTCTGCCCTGGACAAAGGGCTGGAAATCCCTTTCCCTGAAGGAATTTTCCCAAATTTTTGGAAATAACTGCACCTCTGTCCTGGATAAAGGGCTGGAGATCATTTTCCCTGAAGGAATTTTCCCAGATTTTCCCAAATAATTCCTCCTCTGCTCTGGATAAAGGGCTGGAAATCCCTTTCCCGGAAGGAATTTTCCCATATTTCCCAAATTTTCCCAAATAATTCCAGCTCTGTGCTGGACAAAGGGCTGGAAATCGCTTTCCCTGACGGAATTTTCCCAAATTTCCCAGATAATTCCACCTCTGTCCTGGATAAAGGGCTGGACATCGTGTTCCCTGAAGGAATATTCCCAAATTTCCTGAAATAACTGCACCTCTGTCCTGGATAAAGGGCTGGAGATCGTTTTCCCTGAAGGAATTTTCTGAAATTTTCCCAAATAATTTCACCTCCATCCTGAATAAAGGGCTGGAGATCCCTTTCACTGAAGGAATTTTCCCAGATTTTCCAAACTTTCCCAAATAATTCCACCCCTGTCCTGGATAAAGGGCTGGAAATCGTGTTCCCTGAAGCAATTTCCCCAGATTTTCCCAAATAATTCCATCTCTGTGCTGGACAAAGGGCTGGAAATCCCTTTCTCTGAAGGAATCTTCCCAGATTTTCCCAAATAACTGCGCCTCCATCCTGGATAAAGGGCTGGAAATCATTTTCCCTGAAGGAAGCTTCCCAAATTTTCCCACCTCTGTCCTGGATAAAGGGCTGGAAATGGCGTTCCCTGAAGGAATTTTCCCAGATAACACCGGGAACTGAGGGAAAAGTGGAACATCCCAGGGAAAGGATGGAATTAGAGGACGGGAGAGGCCGGGAAAGCGCTCGGAGCGCGGCGGCGAGAGCCGGATCCGGCCCCGGGAACGGATCCCTGAAGGGGTTTTCCTAAACTTTCCCAAATAATTCCACCCCTGTCCTGGATAAAGGGCTGGAAATCGCTTTCCCTGAAGGAATTTTCCCAAATTTTCCCAAATAACTGCACCTCTGCGCTTGACAAAGGGCTGGAAATCCCTTTCCCTGAAGGAATTTTCCCAGATTTTCCAAACTTTCCCAAATAATTCCACCTCTGTCCTGGATAAAGGGCTGGAAAGCGCATTCCCTGAAGGAATTTTCCCACCTTTCCCAAATAACCCCACCCCCTAGGCATGAAGAGCCGCCCGGGGCCCTTTCCGGGCGCGTTTTCCCCGGTGTGTTTCCCAGTGCATTTCCCGGGCGCATTTCCCAGCTCATTTCCCAGCCCATTTCCCGGCCCGTTTCCAGGTGTTTTCCCGGTGTTTCACAGCCCGTTTCCCGGCGTTTCCTGGCCCGTTTCCCGGCCCATTTTCCCCGGCCCGTTTCCCAGCATTTCCCGGCCCGTTTCCTGGCCCGTTTCCCCGTTTCCCGGCATTTCCCAGCTCGTTTCCCAGCGTTTCCCATCCTGTTTCCGCGTTTCCGGGTGTTTTCCTGGCATGTTTTCCCGGCATTTCCCAGCCCGTTTCCCGGCCCATTTTCCCAGGCCCGTTTCCCGGCATTTCCCAGCACGTTTCCCAGCGTTTCCCGGGCGTGTTTCCCCGTGTTTCCCAACCCGTTTCCCAGCCCATTTCCCGGCCTGTTTCCCCATTTCCCAGCCCGTTTCCAGGTGTTCTCCTGGCATTTCCCAGCCCGTTTCCCGGTGTTTCCCAGCCCGTTTCCAGGTGTTTTCCCGGTGTTTCCCGGCGTTTCCCAGCCCGTTTCCGGGTGTTTTCCCGGCGTTTCCCAGCCCGTTTCCCAGCCCGTTTCCCGGCATTTCCCAGCCCGTTTCCCGGCATTTCCCAGCCCGTTTCCAGGTGTTTCCCAGCCCGTTTCCCGGCATTTCCCAGCCCGTTTCCCGGCGTTTCCGGGCGCGTTTCCCGGGCTCACCTTGCACTGCTCGGCCTCGGTGCGCAGCACCTCGGTGGAGGCGGACCCCTCGCGCAGGAAGAGCCCCAGCGTGTCCTTCTCCAGGCACATGTCCCGGATCGCCCGCGCCGTCTTCCCGGTCTCCTTCCGCGAGTGCACGAACACCAGCACCTGCGGGACAGAGCGGTGAGCCGGGAATCACCCAGGCGGGAGAAACACCCGGATCCTGACGGGGAAAATCCCAGTCAATCCGGGCTGGGAAAGAGGGAAAAGTGGTTTTATGGTGTTCTCAAATCCCATCAAATCAACCCAAACTGATCCCGGTGTTCAGGGTGGGAACAGAGCTGGGATTCATCCAGGTGGGGAGAAACACCCAGATCCTGATGGGGAAAATCCCAGTTAATCTGGGCTGGAAAAGAGGGAAAAGTGGTTTTATTGGCTCTCAGATTCCATGGAAAATGCAAATCATCCCAACCCAACCCAGTGTTTAGGATGGGAAGAGAGCTGGGATTAATCCAGGTGTGGAATAAAAACAATTCCTGCATCTTAAAGGGGAAAATCCGAGTCAATCCGGGCTGGAAAAGAGGGAAAAGTGGAGTTTTGGGCTCTCAGATTCCACGGAAATCCTCCCAACCCAACCTGATCCCGGTGTTCAGGGTGAGGAGAAACTCCCAAATCCTACGTCCTAAAGGGAAAAATCCGAGTTAATCCGGGCTGGAAAAGGGGGAAAAGTGGAGTTTTGTGCTCTCAGATTCCATGGGAAATGCAAATCCTCAAAATCCAACCCAGTGTTTAGGATGGGATGAGAGCTGGGATTCATCCAGGTGGGGAATAAAAACACTTCCTGCACCCTAAAGGGGTAAATTGGAGTTAATCTGGGCTGGGAAAGAGGGAGAAAAGTCTTTTTTTGTGCTCTCAGATTCCATGGAAAACACAAATCAACCCAACCTGATCCCGGTGTTCAGGGTGGGGAGAAACTCCCAAATCCTGCGTCCTAAAGGGGAAAATCCGAGTTAATCCGGGCTGGAAAAGGGGGAAAAGTGGTTTTATGGTGTTCTCAAATCCCATCAAATCAACCCAAACTGATCCCGGTGTTCAGGGTGGGAACAGAGCTGGGATTCATCCAGGTGGGGAGAAACATCTGGATCCTGACGGGGAAAATCCCAGTTAATCCGGGCTGGAAAAGAGGGAAAAGTGGAGTTTTGTGCTCTCAGATTCCATGGAAAACACAAATCATCCCAACCCAACCCAGTGTTTAGGATGGGAAGTGAGCTGTGATTAATCCAGGTGTGGAATAAAAACAATTCCTGCATCTTAAAGGGGAAAATCCGAGTCAATCCGGGCTGGAAAAGAGGGAAAAGTGGAGTTTTGGGCTCTCAGATTCCACGGAAATCATCCCAACCCAACCTGATCCCGGTGTTCAGGGTGGGGAGAAACTCCCAAATCCTGCGTCCTATGAGGGGTAAATCTGAGTTAATCCGGGCTGGAAAAGAGGGAAAACTGGTTTTATGGGCTCTCAGATTCCATGGAAAATGCAAATCATCCCAACCCAACCCAGTGTTTAGGATGGGAAGAGAGCTGGGATTAATCCAGGTGTAGAATAAAAACAATTCCTAAATCCTAAAGGGACAATTCTGAATTGATCCAGGCTGGAAAAGAGGGAAAAGTCTTTTTTTATCCTCTCAGATCCCATGGAAAACGCAGATCATCCCAACCCAACCTGCTCCCGGTGTTCAGGGTGGGAAAAAAAAGCTGGAATTCATCCAGGTGATGAAAAACACCTGAATTCCTGCATCCTGTCAGGGTAAATCCAAATTAATCCGGGCTGGAAAAGAGGGAAAAGTGGAGTTTTGTGCTCTCAGATTCCACGGGAAACACAAATCCTCAAAATCCAACCCAGTGTTTAGGATGGGAAGAGAGCTGGGATTAATCCAGGTGTAGAATAAAAAATTTCCCAAATCCTAAAGGGACAATTCTGAATGAATCTGGGCTGGAAAAGAGGGAGAAAAGTCTTTTCTTGGGCTCTCAGATTCCATGGAAAACACAAATCAACCCAACCTGATCCCAGTGTTCAGGGTGAGGAGAAAACTCCCAAATCCTGCGTCCTAAAGGGGTAAATCCGAGTTAATCCGGGCTGGAAAAGAGGGAAAAGTGGAGTTTTGTGCTCTCAGATTCCACGGGAAATGCAAATCCTCAAAACCCAACCCAGTGTTTAGGATGGGAACAGAGCTGGGATTAATCCAGGTGTGGAATAAAAAATTTCCCAAATCCTAAAGGGACAATTCTGAATGAATCTGGGCTGGAAAAGGGAGAAAAGTCTTTTCTTGTGCTCTCAGATTCCATGGAAAACACAAATCCTCAAAACCCAACCCAGTGTTTAGGATGGGAAGAGAGCTGGGATTCACCCAGGTGTGGAATAAAAACAATTCCTGCGTCCTAAAGGGGCAAATCTGAGTTAATCCAGGCTGGAAAAGAGGGAAAAGTGGAGTTTTGGGCTCTCAGATTCCATGGAAAACGCAAATCAACCCAACCCAACCTGCTCCCGGTGTTCAGGATGGGAAAAAAAAGATGGAATTCATCCAGGTGATGAAAAACACCTGAATTCCTGCATCCTGTCAGGGTAAATCCGAGTTAATCCGGGCTGGAAAAGAGGGAAAAGTCTTTTTGTGTTCCTCTCAGATTCCATGGAAAATGCAAATCCTCCCAACCCAACCTGATCCCGGCGTTCAGGGTGGGAACAGAGCTGAGATTCATCCAGGTGTGGAATAAAAAAATTCCCAAATCCTAAAGGGATAATTCTGAGTTAATCCAGGCTGGAAAAGAGGGAGAATTCTATTTGTGTCCTCTCAGTTTCCATGGGAAACACAAATCCTCCAAACCCAACCCAGTGTTTAGGATGGGAACAGAGCTGGGATTCACCCAGGTGTGGAATAAAAACAATTCCCGAGTCTTAAAGAGACAATTCCCAATGAATCCGGGCTGGAAAAGAGGGAAAACTCCTTTTTTGTCCTCTCAGATTCCATGGAAAACACAAATCCCCCCAACCCAACCCAATCCCGGCGTTCGGGGTGGGAACAGAGCTGGGATTCATCCAGGTGTGGAATAAAAAATTTCCCAAATCCTAGGGATAATTCCGAGTTAATCCAGGCTGGAAAAGAGGGAAAACTCCTTTTTTATCCTCTCAGATTCCATGGAAAACACAAATCCTCCCAGCCCAACCCGCTCCCGGCGTTCGGGGTGGGAAAAACCTGGAATTAAGGGACGCACAAAAATCCCCTCATCCTAAAAAATCCCCTCATCCTCAAGGGATAAAAGGAAAAAGAGGGAAAACTCCTTCTCCTTCCGTGGACACCCCAACCGGCGCTCAGGCCGGGAACAGATCCGGGATTAATCCGGGTGGAATTGATCCGAGAATTCCTCCACCCCCAAAGGGACGATTCCAAATTAACCACCAAAAAAAAACCAAAAAAGGGAAAAAAACCAGAAAACCCAAAAGCTCCGCTCCACCGAACTTCTCAGCGGCATCAGGAACTCAAAATGAGGGGGGAAAAAGGGAAAATCCCGTTTTTTTTCCTTTCCCAGGATTTGTGGGATGAGGGGCCGCACCTGGTTCTTGCCGGCGTGCTCCATGATCTTCTCGTAGACGATCTCGTTCATGATCTGGAAGCGTTTGATGGCTTTCTTCTCTGTGATCCCCACGTAGGTCTGCTCCAGAGGCACGGGCCGGAAACTGGGGGAGAAAACGTCTGTGGGAAACGGGATCCGGGGAAAAACGGCCAGGGAAAACTTCCAGGGAAAGGGAATTCATGGGGAAATGGCCAGGGAAAACTTCCAGGGAAAGGGAATTCATGGAGAAATGGCCAGGGAATATCCAGGGGAAGGGAATTCATGGAGAAACTGCCAGGGAATATCCAGGGAAACGGGATCCATGGAAAAACAGCCAGGGAAAACTTCCAGGGAAAAGGGAATTCATGGAGAAACAGCCAGGGAATATCAGGGGAAGGGAATTCATGAAGAAACTGCCACAGAAAACATCCATGGAAAGGGAATTCATGGAGAAACTGACACAGAAAACATCCGTGGGAAACAGGATCCATGGAAAAACAGCCAGGGAATATCCATGGAAAGGGAATTCATGGAGAAACTGCCAGGGAATATCCAGGGAAACGGGATCCAGGGAAAACGGCCAGGGAAAACTTCCAGGGAAAAGGGAATTCATGGAGAAACGGCCAGGGAATATCCAGGGAAAAGGGATCCGTGGAAAAATGGCCAGGGAAAACATCCGTGGGAAACGGCATCCAGGGAAAAACGACCAGGGAATATCCAGGGAAAAGGGATCCATGGGGAAATGGCCAGGGAATATCCAGGGAAAAGGATTTCATGGAAAAACAGCCAGGGAAAACGTCCATGGGAACGGGATCCATGGAAAAACGGCCAGGGAATATCCAGGGGAAGGGAATTCATGGAGAAACTGGGAAAATATCCACGGGAAAGGAATTCATGGAGAAACTGCCACAGAAAATATCCATGGGAAGGGAATTCATGGGAAATCCAGCGGAAAAGATGGAAAACTCGCTTTTCATCCTCTCAAATTCTACGGAAAACCCAAACCCTCCCAAACCCGAGACCCCAAAATCGCTTTTAACGACGCCGCCAAAAAACCAACAAAGACGGGAATCCAACATCCGCCTGCGAGCGCTCCGGGAAAAGCTTTTCCCTCTCTTCCACTTTCCCACTTTTCCCGCTCTTCCCACTTTTCCCGCTTTTCCCGCTCTTCCCACCTTTTTCCCACTCTTCCCTCTTTTCCCCACTCTCCCACTTTTCCCTATTTTCCCGCTTTTCCCACTTTTCTCTCTTTTCCCACTCTTCCCTCTTCTCCCGCTTCTCCCTCTTTTCCCTGCTCTCCCACTTTTCCCTCTTTTCATTGTTTCTCCTCTTTCCCCCCTCTCCCACTTTTCCCTCTTTTCCTGCTTTTCCCACTTTCCCCACTCTCCCACTTTTCCCCATTTTCCCGTTTTTCCCTCTTCTCCCGCTTTTCCCTCTTTCCCCTCTGTTCCCACTCTCCCACTTTTCCCTCTGTTCCCTCTTTCCCCACTTTCTCCTCTTTCCCCTCTTTTCCCACTCTCCCACTTTCCCCGCTCTCCGACTTTTCCCTCTTTTCCTGCTTTCCCCACTTTTCCCTCTTTTCATTGTTTCTCCTCTTTCCCCCCTCTCCCACTTTTCCCTCTTTTCCTGCTTTTCCCACTTTCCCCGCTCTCCCACTTTTCCCCATTTACCCATTTTTCCCTCTTCTCCCGCTTTTCCCACTTTTCCCTCTTTTCCCACTTTTCCCGCTCTCCCTCTTTTCCCACTCTCCCACTTCTCCCACTTTCCCCGCTCTCCGACTTTTCCCTCTTTTCCTGCTTTTCCCTCTTTCCCCACTCTCCTGCTTCTCCCGCTTTCCCACTTTTCTCTCTTTCCCTGCTTTCCCCTCTTTTCCCGCTGTTCCCACTTTCCCTGCTTTTCCCACTTTCCCCTCTTTCCCTGCTCTCCCACTTTTCCGTCTTTCCCCTCTTCTCCCTCTTTCCCCGCTCTCCCTCTTTCCCCTCTTTTCCCCACTCTTTCCCCTCTTTCCCCTCTTTCCCCTCTTTTCCCCCCTCTTTTCCCCCCTCGTTCCCGCTCCGTCCCCCCGCACCTGTTGTCGAAGTAGAAGAGGCCTCGCGCGGGCTCCACGCGCAGGAACGTGGCCACGTCCTCGTAGTTGGGCAGCGTGGCGCTCAGCCCCACCAGGCGCACGTCCTCCTGCGTCAGCTCCATGTTGCGGATGGCCCTGGCCACCAGCGCCTCCAGCACCGGGCCCCGGTCGTCGTGCAGCAGGTGGATCTCGTCCTGGGAAGGGGAAAGGCGCGGAGACGTCCCGGATCCGGGATCGGGATCGCGCCAAGTTCTCCGCGGGCTCCGCGCTGGGAGGGGCGCAGCACGGGCTGGGGGAGCTCCAGGGATCTCAGCTGCTCGGGGAATTCTGGGCCAGCTCCTCAACCTTCCCGAATTCCCAGCGAGATCCTTCCTAAAATCCCATCGAAACCCTTCCCAAAGTCCCATTGAGATACTTCCCAAAATCCCATCGAAACTCTTCCTGAAATCCCATCGAAACTCTTCCTGAAATCCCATCAAAACCTTTCCCTAAAATCCCATCGAGATCCTTCCTAAAATCCCATCGAAACCTTTCCCTGAAATCCCATTGAGATCCTTCTCAAAATCCCAATGAGATCCTTCCTGAAATCTCATCAAAACCTTCCCAAAATCCCATCGAGATCCTTCCTAAAATCCTATTGAAACCCGTCCCAAAAGCCCATCAAAACCTTTCCCAAAATCCCACTGAGATCCTTCTCAAAATCCCATCAAAACTCTTCCCAAAATCTCATCAAAACTCTTCCCAAAATTCCACCAAAACTCTTTCCAAAATTTGAGCTAAACCTTTCCCAAAACCCCATCGAGATCCTTCCCAAAACCCCATGGAGACACGGGACGCCGGAATGTTTTGGGCCGGGTTTGGCTTGGAAGGGTTCCCAAAGCTCAGCTGGTCCCACGTGGGTGGGATGGATCGTCCTGGGAAGGGGAAAGGCGCGGAGACGTCCCGGATCCGGGATCGGGATCGCGCCAAGTTCTCCGCGGGCTCCGCGCTGGGAGGGGCGCAGCACGGGCTGGGGGAGCTCCAGGGATCTCAGCTGCTCGGGGAATTCTGGGCCAGCTCCTCAACCTTCCCAAATTCCCAGCGAGATCCTTCCTGAAATCCTGATATCCTTCCCAAAGTCCCATTGAGATCCTTCCCAAAATCCCATCGAAATCCTTCCTGAAATCCGATCGAAACCTTTCCCAAATTCCCATCAAGATCCTTCCTAAAATCCTATCGAAACCCTTCCCAAAAGCCCATCGCAACCCTTCCCAAAAGCCCATTGAGATCCTTCCTAAAATCCCATCGAAACCTTTCCCTGAAATCCCATGGAGATCCTTCTCAAAATCCCATCAAAATCCCACTGAGATCCTTCCCAAATTCCCATTGAGATCCTTCCTGAAATCTCATCAAAACCTTTCCCAAAATCCCATCGAGATCCTTCCTAAAATCCCATCGAAACCTTTCCCTGAAATCCCATTGAGATCCTTCTCAAAATCCCATGGAGATCCTTCCCAAAATCCCATCGAGATCCTTCCTGAAATCCCACCAAAACCTTTCCCAAATTCCCATTGAGACCCTTCCCAAAATCCCATCGAAACTCTTCCTGAAATCCCATCAAAACCCTTCCCAAAATCTCGTCAAAACCCTTCCCAAAATTCCACCAAAACTCTTACCAAAATCTGAGCGAAACCCTTCCTAAAATCCCATCGAGATCCTTCCCAAAATCCCATCGAGATCCTTCCCAAAATCCCATCGAGATCCTTCCCAAAATCCCATCGAGATCCTTCCCAAAATCCCATCGAGATCCTTCCCAAAATCCCATCGAGATCCTTCCCAAAATCCCATCGAGATCCTTCCCAAAATCCCATCGAGATCCTTCCCAAAATCCCATCGAGATCCTTCCTGAAATCCCATCGAGATCCTTCCCGAAATCCCACAGAAACCTTCAGGTGGAATTCTGGAATGGTTCGGGTTGGAAGCGATTCCATGTTCAGATGGGATTTTGGGAACCCCCTGAGCTTCTCCATCCCAAATCCCAGACCCACCTTGAAGAACACCCTGCGGAACCCCGATGTTCTCCAGGCCCCAGATCCACCTTGGGGAACATCTTGAGGAACTCCTGACGTTCTCCAAACCCCAGATCCACACTGAGGAACCCCCTGAAGCTCTCCAGGCCCCAGATCCTCACTGAGGAACCCCCTGATGTTCTCCAGGCCCCAGATCCACCCTGATGAACCCCCTGAGGTTCTCCAGGCCCCAGATCCATCCTGATGTTCTCCAAACCCCAGATCCACACTGAGGAACCCTGATGTTCTCCAAACCCCAGATCCACACTGAGGAACCCCCTGAAGCTCTCCAGGCCCCAGATCCACCCTGAGGTTCTCCAGACCCCAAATCCAACATGAGGAAACCCCTGAGGTTCTCCAGACCCCAGACCCACCCTGATGTTCTCCAAACCCCAGATCCAACATGAGGAACCCTGACATTCTTCAAATCCCAGATGCACCCTGATGAACCCTGAGGTTCTCCAGGCCCCAGATCTACACTGAGGAACCCTGAAGCTCTCCAGGTCCCAGATGCACCCTGATGTTCTCCAGGCCCCAGACCCACGCTGATGAACCCCCCTGAGGTTCTCCAGGCCCCAGGCGCACCCCGAGGAACCCTGATGTTCTCCAGGCCCCAGATGCACCCTGATGGACCCTGAAGCTCTCCAGGTCCCAGATGCACCCTGATGTTCTCCAGACCCCAGGCGCACCCTGACGAACCCCCTGATGCTCTGCAGGCCCCAGCCCCACCCTCATGAACCCTGAAGCTCTGCAGGCCCCAGGCGCACCCCGAGGAACCCTGAAGCTCTCCAGGCCCTAGATGCACCCTGAGGAACCCCCTGATGTTCTCCAGGCCCCAGACCCACCCTGATGAACCCTGAAGCTCTGCAGGTCCCAGATGCACCCTGATGTTCTCCAGGCCCCAGATGCACCCTGATGTTCTCCAGACCCCCTTGATGTTCTCCAGATCCATACTGATGAACCCTGAAGCTCTCCAGGCCCCAGGCGCACCCCGAGGAACCCTGATGTTCTCCAGGTCCCAGATGCACCCTGATGAACCCTGAAGCTCTCCAGGTCCCAGATGCACCCTGATGTTCTCCAGGTCCCAGATGCACCCTGATGTTCTCCAGGCCCCAGGCGCACCCCGAGGAACCCTGATGTTCTCCAGACCCCAGATGCACCCTGATGTTCTCCAGGCCCCAGACCCACCCTGATGAACCCCCTGATGCTCTGCAGGCCCCAGCCCCACCCCAAGGAACCCTGATGCTCTCCAGGCCCCAGACCCACCCTGATGTTCTCCAGGCCCCAGACCCACCCTGATGCACCCTGATGCTCTCCAGGCCCCAGGCGCACCCCGAGGACGCCCGCCCCGTCCCGCCCCGCCCCGCGGGTGCTCACCAGGATGACCAGCCGCACCAGCTGCGTGTAGGTGCGCTCGCCGCCCTTGCGGGTGATGATGTCCCACTTCTCGGGCGTGCAGACGATGATCTGCGTGGCGCTGATCTCCTCCTTGCACAGCTGGTGGTCCCCGGTCAGCTCGGCCACCGTGATCCCGTAGCTGGCCAGGCGCTGCGGGGAACGCCGGGGTGAGCGCCGGGGAGCTCCCCGAGGAGGAACCGCCCCGGGATCGCACCCGGCCTCCTCCCGCTGGGGGCTGAGGGCGTTCGGGGTCAGATCCCAGATCCCAGCCAGGGTCAGATCCCAGATCCCAGCCGGGGTCAGATCCCAAACCCCAGCCGGGGTCAGATCCCAGATCCCAGCCGGGGTCAGACCCCAAATCCCAGCCGGGGTCAGACCCCAGATCCCAGCCGGGGTCAGATCCCGAATCCCAGCCGGGGTCAGATCCCAGATCCCAGCCGGGGTCAGATCCCAGATCCCAGCCGGGGTCAGATCCCAGATCCCAGCCGGGGTCAGATCCCAGATCCCAGCCGGGGTCAGATCCCAAATCCCAGCCGGGGTCAGATCCCAGATCCCAGCCGGGGTCAGACCCCAAATCCCAGCCGGGGTCAGATCCCAGATCCCAGCCGGGGTCAGATCCCAGATCCCAGCCGGGGTCAGATCCCAGATCCCAGCCGGGGTCAGATCCCAGATCCCAGCCGGGGTCAGATCCCAAATCCCAGCCGGGGTCAGACCCCGAACCCCAGGCGGGGTCAGATCCCAAATCCCAGCTGGGGTCAGATCCCAAATCCCAGCCGGGGTCAGACCCCAAATCCCAGCCGGGGTCAGACCCCGAATCCCAGCCGGATGTGCACCGCTGCCAGGGAGCTGAGCAGAGCCGAGCAGAGCCGAGCGGAGCAGAGCCCCAGCCCCAGAGCCCTCAGGAACTCTCCAGAGTCTTCTCCTCATGCTCCAGCCCCTTCCCAAACCCAGCCCCCACAGTCCCAAAGCTCCCCCTGGATCCGATCCCAGCTCTCCCCCAGCCCCGACCCCGCGTGTCCCCGGGACCCCGCCGTGCTCCGACCTTCCCGAAGCTGCCGACCATCTCCTGCACCAGGGAGCGCATGGGCGCGATGTAGATGATCTTGAAGTCGTCGACGTTGATGGTGCCGTCCATGTTGATGTGCTTGCCGATCTCCCGCAGCATGCACATCAGCGCCACGTTCGTCTTCCCCGCGCCCTGCAACCCACGCGCCGGCCGTCCGTCCGTGGGGGATCCGTGGGGATCCAGCCAGGGGATCCAGCCAGGGGATCCGTGGGGATCCAGCCATGGGATCCAGCCATGGGATCCAGCCAGGGGACATGGGGATCCAACCATGGGGATCCGTGGGGATCCAGCCACGGGGAGCCACGGGAAGCCAGCCACGGGGAGCCACGGGGAGCCAGCCACGGGGATCCAGCCACAGGGATCCAGCCATGGGGATCCACAGGGAGCCAGCCAGGGGACATGGGGATCCAACCATGGGACATGGGGATCCAGCCACGGGACACGGGGAGCCATGGGACACGGGGATCCAACCATGGGATCCAATGGTGGGACACGGGGAGCCACGGGGAGCCACAGGGAGCCAGCCATGGGATCCAGCCACGGGATCCAGCCAGGGGACATGGGGATCCAACCATGGGACATGGGGATCCAGCCATGGGGATCCGTGGGGATCCAGCCACGGGAGACGAGGATCCAGCCATGGGACACAGGGAGCCACAGGGATCTGTGGGGATCCAGCCACAGGATCCAGCCACGGGACATGGGGATCCATGGGGACAGAGGGATCCACGGGGATCCAGCCACAGGACACAGGGATCCGTGGGGATCCAGCCACAGGATCCAGCCATGGGACACGGGGATCCAACCACAGGACACAGGGATCCACGGGGATCCAGCCATGGGACACAGGGATCCAACCACAGGGACCCGAGGATCCATGGGGATCCGTGGGGACACAGGGATCCAACCATGAGGACACGAGGATCCATGGGGATCCAACCACGGGAACGGGGATCAATGGGGATCCAGCCATGGGATCCAACCGCGGGACACGGGGATCCAACCGCGGGACACGGGGATCCAGCCACAGGACACAGGGATCCAGGGGGGAAATGGGGATCCAACCACGGGACACGGGGATCCATGGGGACACAGGGATCCACGGGGATGCAGAGATCCACCCACACCCCTGGAGACGCCCGGGGCCGGACGTGTCCCACCCAGGCCCTGTCCCCGCGGCAGGATCCCACCGTCCCCCTCCGCTCCTGGCAGCACCGAATTCCCTTTCTCCTCCCTGCTCCGCCCCCGGAACGCTTCCCCCAATCCTCATCCCTCCTCTCCTGCGCCCAGCTGTGCCAGGGCAGGGTTCCCGGCAGTGCCAGACCCCGAGGGCACCCCGAAATCCCGGGAACCTCAGCGAGGGCGCCCCAAAATCCAGGGAATCTCACCGCGGGCACCCCAAAATCCAGGGAATCTCACCGAGGGCACCCCGAAATCCCGGGAACCTCACCGAGGGCACCCCGAAATCCCGGGAATCTCACTGAGGGCACCCCGAAATCCCAGGAATCTCACCAAGGGCACCCCGAAATCCCGGGGATCTCACCAAGGGCACCCCGAAATCCCGGGGATCTCCCCGAGGGCACCCCGAAATCCCAGGAATCTCACCGAGGGCACCCCAAAATCCCAGGAATCTCACCAAGGGCACCCCGAAATCCCGGGAATCTCACCGAGGGCGCCCCGAAATCCCGGGAATCTCCCCGAGGGCACCCCAAAATCCCGGGAATCTCACCGTGGGCACCCCCAAATCCCGGGAACCTCACCGAGGGCACCCCGAAATCCCGGGGATCTCCCCGAGGGCACCCCGAAATCCCGGGGATCTCACTGAGGGCACCCCGAAATCCTGGGAATCTCACCGAGGGCACCCCGAAATCCCAGGGATCTCCCCGAGGGCACCCCGAAACCCCGGGGATCTCACTGAGGGCACCCCGAAATCCCAGGGATCTCACCGAAGGCACCCCAAAATCCCGGGAATCTCACCATGGGCACCCCGAAATCCCGGGAATCTCCCCGAGGGCACCCCGAAACCCCGGGAACCTCACCGTGGGAGCGCAGAGCAGCAGGTTCTCGTCCGACTCCAGCGCCGCCCGGAACAGTTTGCTCTGGATCCTGTTGAGGGTTTTGAAGCCCTCGAAGCCGGCCTGGGCGTACTTGGGCAGCTTTTCCACGGAAACCAATTGCTGGAAGAGCAGGGAAAAGGAGGGAAAGGAGGGAAAAAGGATTTGGGAAAAGGATTTGGGAAAAAGGAGGAACAAAGCAGGGAAAAAAGAGGGGAAAAGGAGGGAAAGGAGGAAAAGGAGGGAGAAGG